>NW_019174900.1:772849-788402 GCF_002260705.1 Seriola dumerili
TAACCCCTGATGAAAATTTTGTAATCCTCTACATAGGCCTATAATTAATTTTTTTTTTTTTTATTATTATTTCTCATATTAAAAGGTCCTGGACACAAAAGTGTTGTACACCAGTGAACAAAATACCAGAGTTAAACAGAACAGTAAGGATATGATAGAAAAAGAAGCTGTGGGAGCTAATGGGACTGACTAGTGTTGTTAGTCCAGCCAGGCCTGTTAACAAGCTAATGGCTAGCTAAGCAGCTAGAGCAAGCAACATAGCAACATAATTTGTGGGTATAATATTTAGATAAAGATACACTACTACAATAAATTAAAGGTCTCATAAAGTAAGGGTCGATGTCCATGTGTTGTTTGATGATAAAGCAGGTCTAGTTTCTATGTTAATACTGTGAAAGTATCAAAGCGCTCAGTCCACAGAGAAATGCAGAATCAGAATTACACTGATTGGCCTAAGGAGGCGAGAAATGGTGAATTATCTCTATATAGTAACTTCAGTATCAGTCTTTTGTAGATTATGATACAAAGTACTTTATGTTTACTTTGTGGTAGTCATTGTTGTTCACATGTATCATCTCTTTCCATGTATCAAGAGCAGAGCCTGGAGAGGCTGCTCTCAGTTTCCAATAAAAATGTTAAATTGTTCCTTGCCCCGTGCGTTGTTCTCGACAGTCATGCATGAATGCATAATGGTAATGATTATGTTCCATTGTGTATCTTTGCCATGTAACAACCAGGCACCTATCTCTTTAGATGTGTTGTCTTCAGCAAGTGTGTGGAAATATATCATACTACAGTATAACATATTGAAAGGTCCCTTATTGTATAAAGGTAGATGTGTTGTTTGATCATAAAGTAGTTGTATCAAAGCTCTCAGTCCACAGAGAAATGCACACAGCCTGTATTCAGAAACAAAGCCTTAAAACCAGCCGTCAGGACTTCTGGAACTTTGTGATGTCACAACAAAGCAGTCACTGCTCTCAGTCATGCCCCCACCTGGACCCACCATCCAACCTTGCAGGATTCAGGAAAAAGTCAGGCAATCAGAAGAGAGGTTCAGAGCCTCCTCTCTTCTGATTGGCTCACGGATCTGTTGTAACTAGAGCTCCAGTGAGAAGCCTGAGAGAGGTGATGGAAAACTACACTAAGATGGTTTTTGGTTCTTAAAACCACAAATATATCTTCTTATGGATCAACACTTCAAATAAAACACAGGGGAATTGTAAAATATGGGACCTTTTAAGTTTGTTGTATCTCAAACAGCCTTAAGAGGTTTCTGCAATCCATTTCAGTGCACCTATATTGTAACATAAACAGCTGAAGGAAATCGTGCTACCTACAAAATTTTGGTTTCATTGTCAACATCACATTATACATTATAGGCCTTTGAGTCCTAAATGTTTTTGAAATTGGAAAACAACCACTTTCTGAAGCTGTAATGTAGCGCTTGATTATTTGCAGTAAATCACGGTCGCTGTTCTCACTGCCAGTGCTGCGCCAACACACAATAGATGCCTGCTGTGGGACTTCTACAGTGGTTCAAACTTGCTGTGTGTACTATAACTCACAGATCTCAAGGTGCAAGCTGTTCTCCTGAACATGCACTCTCCATTGTAAATAACAACGGGCATTGGCGTGGAGAACAGGGAAAAGACTGCCAGAGGCGGGCATTCATCCAAACAGCTGTTTAAAAGCATCTGGCTAATTGCAGCCATAGATCAGTCAGAGTTATGTATAGTCTCTGTGACTTTACCCGTCAGACAGATCCTTATAAATAGTCTCTACAGCCTGTGTTATATAATGTACTGTATAATGACTTTCTCTGGAAGTCAAACCACTATATATATATATATATATGACCAATTTGACTTTGACAGTAAGTGAACTGAGCACACTGTATGCTGGAGGATGATACACAGGCTCCTATAGGACTTGTCCATGATTTTTTCACATGTCACATTAAAAGAGCTACAATATTCTTAACTGATACTCTGGGGGTCAATGGCTTTGACGTGTGGACTCCCTAACAGGAGTTGACTGTAACATTGGAGACGCAGGAATGTACTGTAAGTCAATATTCATGAATGGAGAACAGTGTACTATGTACGATGGATCTACATGTACTACATCATTTGAGTCCAACATAACAACAAAACATTTTCAGTCTTTTTAAATATATATTTTGATGGCAAATGTTATATTCACAAATGTAAATCCTGTCAATCTTCAAATTTTTCTTTCAGAAACCTGATGTAAATGATAAATGGACTGCACTTATATAGCACTTTTCTAGTCTTATCAACCACTCAAAGCTTTACAATGGAAGCCACACTCACCCATTCACACAAACTTCCATACGGTGCCTTTTCGTACACATGTAAGGCTCTATCTTGCATCCAGGCACAAAGCGCAATGCAAGTGTTTGCTTGTGCCCATCTGACCACCCATGGGCGTGTTGGTCTGAAAATAAGGTATGGTCAAGCGTATTGCTATCTTGAGGTAGTGGAAAGTGATTGACCAACAAAAATCTGGTCTTCAGTCAGTAGTGCAGTACTTCACTATTATTTTAAGGACACATTATCAAGAGAGTAACATGTGTCTACATAGGCGGGCACAGAACGTGCATATACTCAGAATGTGCCACAGTGTTTCCAGTTTATGACCTAGACTAAATTTGTCTACCACAGTTTCATAATGAACTGAAAGTTTATTCACACTTCTCATAACGTAACATAAAAGATGTGTAATGTGATTTATGCCATTACTTCTTTGTAGAGACAGAGATGCAGCTACAGCTGCAGCAAACTTCTCATCTCACTGCGCTGCAGAACAGAGAGGTTCAGGAGATCCTTTGTTCCCACTGCCATCAGGCTATACAACACCTCAGCCAAAGGAAGTGGGCTAATCCAATTATTATTGATTATCTATTATTAACTGTTTTTATTATTATTATTATTATTATTATTAACATTAACAATGAGCTAATGGACACATGAATTTCCCATAGGGGATAAATAAAGTATCTATCTATCTATCTAGAGCGAATGAGCGTAGCATTGATTCACTCAGCCCTTTTTTTGCCCCTAAGGGTGCACAGTGAAGCGCTGCACGGGTGTCCAGTATGGACTCACTGGTCAGTCACAATATAATCAACTCATCACAAATAGAATCCAACTCTGTGTGTTAAACATTGCGCCGTAATAATAGCAATCTGCCAAAACAGAGCAGCAACTGTTTTTTTCCTGCCTTGAATATACCCAAAGGGATACAGACACGCCCTTAACATATTTGCACCATTTGCTTTAGTTCATGCCCTTTGGATCGTTAAGATACAGCCTATAATGCTTTCCTACCATTCACAAGTACACATCCACACTCCAATCACACATTAGGGGCAATTTGGGGTTCAGTAACTCAGTATCTTGCCCAAGGACACTTCAAAAGTCGGACTGGAGGAGCCAGGAATCGAACCACCCATCTTTCAATGACTGTTACACTGCCAATACACAGAAATAACTTTTATAACTTTTCTATAACTTTTTAAGAAATAACATTTTTATTTTCTTAGGCTTTTAGATTTTTAGATTTCATTTTCTTTATCATTTGAAATAATTCTGGCTCATCGACTGTATGTCCTCTCTGATTTTGTGTCATACCGAGCTGTTTTACTGTGTGTTTACTTTTCTGTTAATAAAGTCAGGCAGTAAGTGCAGGTTTAAAATTTGATTTTTACACTGTAATATTTTATGGTTTTCTTTCATGTGCTCACCTTTTTGTAAAGGAAGGTCAGAGGTCAGGGTCAGGTACAGAATAGCACCTCTAAATATGGAAGGTGTTAACACAGCACAGTTTATTACTGTTTATTCAAATGATAATGCAGTTTGGAAAATTAAATTTTACACTTATTTGGGTCAAAACAAACATTTGCTGTATATGAACACACCAGCATTCCTTTCACCATTCAGCAATTTTCATGGATAACCATGCTATTTTGTAAAATGTCTTTAATGACAATTTTACAGCAATAAAACTGCAACATTTATATCATCCCTTTTATAATCTCACGCTTTTCAATGCCATGATGAACCTCTGACAATCTTCACAGTAAAAGTCATTAGACATTCTGTATTTTCAAAGACAAGCTCAGATTTTAAGTTAAATTCTTAAAAATTCAAACTTTTATTCAAGCCTTTTGCCGAAAAATGTCATTGCTTTCAATCTATTGCACCAAATTACACTGAGTGTTATTGTATTTATGTTTTCATGGTCTTAATGTCATGCTTAATGTCAGGACTTAAAATGCCAACTCATGAGGCAGAGGTTGAAGGGCAACAACAGTCTTTACCTGATAAAATGTTCAACAGTTACTGAGCTGACACGCAGGGAGGCAAACAAAACCGAAGGGCAAACACAGGCAAGGTCAAACAGGCAGGAAAAAAACAAGTCAGGAAAGGCAACACAGGCATTCTGGGAAAGGACTGAATGTTGTAAAGAGGAGAATTGTCAGGTGATAGGCTATGACAGGAAACACGCCAGCTACAGTAGTTGACGGGTGAGGAACAGCCTGATTAATTAAATGCAGCCATGACAGCTGTCAGTCATCTTCTGACTTGTTTTAGCACCAGCATGATATAGATTGATCACAACACATTGGCCATTTAGGCCACAGCACCTGATTGATGCCTTTTGCATTAAAAATTCATTCCCTTCTTTTCAGAGCAATAACTCCAACCTGAGCACACAGGTGCTCGCGGCCATTAAAGAGACTGACGGGTCCAGTAAAAACTTTCTGGATTTTTTTTTATGGTCCTACTGATGGGATTTGCTCTGGTGTCACTATGGCCAGAGTGACTATGGAAACAGACCCACAACTTGAGAGGGTCCAAAAATGACATTCACATGACCTTATATCTACTATGAGTGAGTAATGAAAACCTGTTTACTCATTAACACTATCAGGTGTTTGATTCTTCTGTTATCATAGCACAGAGATCTGGGTTTTTCTGATTGAGATTGAAATTGGGTTTTACATTTTTTTTACATTAATTGGGAACAAAATTACTTAAGCACTGGAGCACTGAATCTCTCATTGTCCACTTAGAGGATATTTGCTGAGTGTTGTCTGTGGACTACAGCCCAACTAATATGGTGTTTTTGTGGGTGATACCACTAATACCAAAACCCTCTACTATACTTTCACTTACACTTTCACATCTCTGCTGTAGTTTTTTGTTTCTTCTTCAGCACAAACAGCAATCTCAGAGTATCTGTGATGAGCTGATGTGGACAAACATATTTATAATTTGGGCTGAAAATTCAAACAGTTTCAAGTTGCCTTAAAGAGTTTACGTAACACCAAGCTGAAATGTAGTGTTTTTGCTGCTAACCCTGCTGGAAAATTGCAATCCTGACCTTTGACCACACCCAATGATGTGCTTTGTTGCTCCTATAATTGCACCCAACAATGATGTCACAGTGTCCTGGAGTACCCTTGTACATCACTGCAGCTAGGTGAGACGTTAAATCACTGGATGTCAGCAAAAGTGGGATTTTGCACTCTTTAAACTTTTTATAAATGAAACTGTACGAGAACATATACAGCATATCATCACTCACATATTGCTGTAAATAATGGCATTTTTAAGTCAACTTTCTAATAAAGGTTAAAAACCAACAAAGTGTCTTGATTATAAGATGACATGTTTACATCTTATATAGTTACCATAGCAGTACCTTAATGCCTCGAGAGAGAAAAATGAAATAACTTCAAAGGAGCCATTTGTAAGTTTTGCTATTGCTACATAGCCAACGTTAGCATTAATGCCTATTTACTTAACAATCTTGCCAAGAGCTTCAGTCATTATTGCGTTTACAATACAATAATACGTCCTCTGAGCAGCATTACTTCTTCAGAGCAACATGGATGCTACCGTGACACACTACCAGAAAGTGACGAGACAGTCTGACTGGGCTGGAGCTTGCTAGTTAGCATGCTAACTTCAGTAGAAGAAAATAAGTGATACAAATAGAAACAAAAGAAGAGAGTTGCTTTCCACCACTGGAGACAGCTGGTGGTGAGTAAAGGAAAGAAGTTTGATTTGAACTAGCAATGTTTCGTTCTAGACTGGCAAGTAAACAGCTGTTAAAGCTAACATTGGCTATGTAGCAATATCAGAACTCACAAATAGCTGCTTAAACCTCATTCTGAATTGATGTTCCTCTAAACAACAGAAAATGAAAATCACACTGCCAAATTTCCAGAGCCTGGACTCTGACTCCCCCGCCTGGCAAGTCCTCTAATCATGTGGGATGACAGGTTGCTAAAAGTGGAGTCTCTGTGACTTTGTTTACAAGTCTTTGTTCGACATTGTGAAATTAAATGAACCACATACATGCAGCAAAGTGATTAGTTATCACACCTCAGGCCAACCTGACACCTTATTACAAATAGCTTCATCCAATGTAAGCCTGTTTGGATAAGCATATCAGCTCAGTGCCAAACACGTAAAAAGGAAAACTGAATTGATCATTTCAGATGGCCCCGTGGTAATAATCTCTAGCTGGCACTACTGAGTGTACCTTTCTCCGGGTAAGAAACACAGCTTTTCTTTGGCTCCTTCATTGGATAATCTTACTCAGTTGCTGTGACTCATGCAAAAAGGCAGCACCTGCGGCAGAAGGGCATCGCTACAAATCCTCCAACAAACCGAAACAAATGTGAGTGAAAGAAAAACTAAAGTTTCTTCTTCATCACCAGCAAATATCCCTTCCTAAATCCCTCCTCATTGTATTTGTATTGTCACAAGAGAAACAAAGCAAACTTTCTCATTCTCTGCAGTGGATTGAAATAGGTGGCAAAGTCCACTCCTTAATGGATTCACCTGGCAGTGTGGCGAAAGCTGTAATCCTTGGTTTAGTATTCTGACAATGGAATAGTGAGGACATAGCAGAGAAAGCTGTTAGGCTAAATTGTGTGTAACACATTCACACTTCAACTCAGCAGGTGCTGGCTGCCATGCTGCAGAGCATCTACAAAAGGAATTCTAGAAGATTTCAAGGTTCAGTATCCTTGAAACAGACTAGGCTGTATGATGTTTAGTCTGACCCAATCTGAAGGAATAATGGTCTGTACCTGGAGGGGCATGAAGCTTGTTGGCATAGTCTCCTCCTACCTCCATAAAACTCTGTCTTAAGCATGTCTTCTTGTCTCAACGCAGTTAATTGTGCAAATAGTAATAACTGTGTGGTGAATGAAGAACCCAATTCAACTACAGCCAGGCTAGTATCTCTGTAAGACTGTCAGTAAAATGCTACCATCAGCATGTTAACATGCTCACACTGACACACTTAAAATGCTGATGTTTACCATGCTCACCATCTTAGTTTAGTGTGTTTGTGTTGCTAACCTTTGCTCATTAGCACTAAAAGCAAACTATTGCTGAGGTTCAGTAATTGTAGTAGTCGACAACAATTGGCAAACCATCAAAGCAATCTTGTATCTAAGTGACTTCCTCTCAACTCTGTTCATTAACAGCAAGTCACTTATATACAACCAAGGTTGCGAGAAACCTGGGTGTCTTGTTTGTTCACCAGCTCCTGGTCATGTCACACTGAACACTAAACAACATCAGAAAAATCAGTTCAATTATCTCTCACCGACTACTACAATGACCTTCCAGTGAGCCTCTCTTCAAACACAGTGGAACCCACACAGATTGTCCATAATGCAGTGGTACATCTGGTTTTCAATCAGTCTAAAGGGGCACATGTTGCTCCGCTGCTCATTGACCTCCACTGTATACCCATGGCCACCAGAATCAAATTCATGTCACTAATGCTCCCTATGGAGTGACTTCTGGGTCTGCACTCATCTACTTGAACTCAATCATTCAGCCTTATGCTCCTCAAATACTCAACTGTGTTCCTCCAATGAATATCCTTCATCCCTGCTCAGTCCAGACTGGTCTGTGGTTCCCTGATGGTGGAACAAGTTACTGAAGAGCAGGGGCGTCCCTCTCTATCTTCAAGACTCTCTTAAAGACTCATCTTTTCGGAAAGCACCTCCTCTCCTAACACCTATCACACCTTAACATGTCTAACCAGCACTTACTGTGCACTTCTTTCCCTGATCTCCTGCATTTATTATAAAGGTTTAGTACTTACACCAAGGTCTCCTACTGCACTGAAGTGTTAGTGTTGTCCCTCACATTTCTGTGGAAAAAAATGTGAAAATAAGTAAATGTAAATGCAAAACAATCAAGGTAATGACCTAATTCAACACAGGTGTGCAGCTGACCTTCCCTAAAATGGGTGTGAACTCAACAGAGAGGCATCTAATAAATACAATCTAGAACAGAGGAATACAAGAATACAACCGCTGCATCGAGCATCAAGTAAACTATCGCCAGTATCAAAATGACAATGTAAAAACAATATGACGACATGAAAGGGCTGCCCATATTTATGAACCTACAGAGAATTATCACCTGAATCTGCAGGTCCCCTCAGCTTCAGGGATCTTAATAATAAGTTATAATAAGTGAATGATATCAACTGAAAGGTGATGATACAGTCCAGAGAAGTATTTGGTCAGTTATATTTTTTGTTCGTCAGGCTCTGAGCGTGTGCGCATCAATTTGAAATAAAATCATGGATCTATATTAAAGTGCCAAGTCTCTTCCTCAATTTCAGTAGTTTTATGCCAATATAGAAAGAAGTGTGTGGGAGGCAGAACCCTTTTAGGGGCTCAGAAGAGTGAGGGGATGACAGGCAGACAGACAGACAGACAGACAGAGCTCTTTCTCACAGCATGACTTTGTCTTAATTTAACAAATAGTCAAATGTGTAGGTCTGGAAACAGGCTTAACCGTTAGACTTTCACAAGTTTCAGGTCATTTTCAGTTTTGGTATGACTTCGGATGAAGGATGCATTGCTCCGTGTAATGACTTTTTATCTATTTATCCCACCACTCTTACTCTCTCTGTCAGCTGTCTTTTATCACGCATTTGCACATATGTAAAACAGTGATCCTTGTCTCCTCGGGGCCCCTGTGCTGTCAAGTATCCAAGTCCATCTGATATTGCTTGGACATTACATTCATGGCAATAGAGGAAAGGTCAGGGGACCACCAAAGTCAGTATAGGTTTTATCCTCCAGGAATCATAACCAGCTGTTCAAAATTTCCTGGCAATCCATCTTATAGTTGACGACCTCTACCAACCCCTAGCAACTATTGTTAATGAATTCATTCTGCTGTTAATCAATGTAATAAATCAGTTTTTCACTTTGACCCAATGAATATTTTCACTCTTCTACTAATCATTAATCATTTATTCCTCTGCAGAGAAAATGAAAACCACGTGTGGTTTGTTTTCAGAGGTTGAGAGAAATAAAGGTTCTTGAAAACTTCCTCATACTTCTGTGCTGGACTGATAATGAAATGTGAAAGTGGCAGATTGAGTTGGCGCTGTGAGAGAGGGCTTCAATTCCATTGTTAATATGCTATAGCAGGGACGCAGGAGGTGGAGAGTTAATACATTCTGACCAGTAGGTTTGACTGGATGTTCACTTTAGAATGGGAAACCACTAATTATGTGCTCTGGGCCGCTTGTTCTCCCTCAGGATAACAATACAACTTTTTTTTTTATTTAAAAACACTTTGGTCTGTGACTTGCTTTTCACTTCAGGTTCAGGACACTTTTTATTTGGAGCTGCAGTGAGCGTCATCTGGATGTGACACAAATACAGGCCTGTTAGCATTTTGTGACCCAGACATCAAGCTACTTTTTCTGCTTGTACAGTTGTATAAAAGAAAAAGAGGAAGGATATGTCAGTGGCTTGTTTCCATTAAGTTATATACTGCCACTTTCATTTCAAGTGCTGATAGTTTATAAGGGAATGAAACTGGGCCTCTTTAACTGGTAATGATGAGAACTTGAAGCTGAAGAGATGGAAAAGATGAACAGAGTAAAGTCACTCTAGAATGAGTAAGAAGAAAGAAGCCTGCGGCTGATATACTTTTGTTTGTTACAAAACATTTTTAATTGTAATAAAAATTTCACGCTTGGAGGGAATCACTCGTGTAGCAGCTCATTATTTACCAGGGTGTCACCCATGTGATGCGCCGAGATAAGTTCCTTCTTAAGACTCTACATCAGGGTCAAGGGTGTCACTTTGTGTTCATTAGTGGTGGGGACATAATGTCTCAGATGATGATGCAATACAGTGGTGGGAAAAAAACTGCATATCAATGCACAACAACGTCAACCCACGGCTGTGGCAATGTTTCCGTCTCTCTAGAGTCTAGAGAGACAAAAGACAAAAGGTCTACAGTCTAGAGCTTTATCAGAAGTATTTAAAAAAAAAAGTTCTTACAACTATGATCTTAAATAGATAATGCTCCTCCCATCTCGTGCGTCCAGGGACAATTATACTCTTGTGGGAGTGTCTTTCAATCACTGACACTGATTTGTGTATCCTTTGTCAATGTCTAGAGAGACCGACAACATTAGGATGACCGATAAATTGTGATGCTGAGCAAGAGCAGTGTGCGGGGTATTCTTATTTTCAAGACTGAAGTAATTTCAAAGTAAAACAGGAAATAAACAAAAGTCCAAACATAAAAAGTCCAAAACTGTCATTAAAGGGGCAGATCGTGACAACTTTGGACAAAGAGGGAGAAGGAAGAGAGGGACTGCAGTATAAAGTACTTGAAGTCAATCTCAGCTGTAGTGGTTGCCTCTTAGCATAAGTATTTAATGGTGATATAATTGTAAATTCTGGATTAGTTTGCTTGTTTCATCACATTTGGAATTTGATCTTATTTTCTTTTCCATCAAAGTAACCTACAAATAATAGCCTGGTTTAATTGAGAATTCAGCACCAAGTATAACTTTTATTCGTAACACAGCAGGTGTGTGTGCATGTGTGTTATTATTGTCTATCTGACTCACTCTTTTTACCCATCGTCACACTCCTCTGAATACAGTCTGTGTGTATTCAGCCCACGTCCACACTTTGTTATAGGTGTTGACTTTAGAATAAAAACTATAGCATTAGTCTTTCTCTGTCTCCGTCTCAGAATGAGGTCCCACTCATTACTGTGACACTTTCTCAGCGTCTCTGTCTGCATCTCGCCTCTAACAATATTAGATCTTTAATGGAAGGAAAAGCTCATCCTTTGCTTCCGGCCACTTTCTCTGTTTGTGAGGTCTCGATGAAGAAAAGGTGGAATTGTGAAATACACAGTAGAGAAAACATAAACAGACACTTTTTTTCTTTTTACAAAATTTGTGAGAATTGGCCAATAATATTTAAACACACAACAAACAGGCAGGAAAAAGGAGAACGTCTTCCTGTGAAAAAACGAGTCCACAGGTCATCTGTGCAGCAGGTTACTATGACCCATAGTCACATTTTGTTGCTAGGCGACATCTAGCGGCTGTGGTAATTATGACAGAAGCAAAGGGAAAAGTGCGGTGACGTAGTATAAAGAGAGAAAAAGTCGACGTCAGGAGGAGGTTGTGGTGGATGGATGAATATGGCGGAGGAGAGCGGTGTTTGATTCCCATGTGGAAGCAGCTGTTTATGTTGTTTCTATTATCCATGATCATTCAACAAAGTTAATTATGTTGTTATTATGTAACCATGACAACAAAGACATTTAATGTTGGAAGTACTTATTTTAACCCAGATCACAATCTTTTCTTCTCTGTAGTTCTGTCATGAAGCTCCATGTTATTATCTGCAGAATTAACTTTTGAGATGTGTCATCAAAACAGACAGAGAGGCCAGAGCAGCAGAATCTTGAGGATTTTTTTGGGGAGAATTTATTGTGAAGATCTATCACGTGTGATTTTTTTAATCAACAATTTAGTCTCCGTTTTATATTAATGAAATAAAATGTAAAATATCATAAAATTCAAACAATCCTGTTTTAGGGAAGTTATATAAGCCAGTACATATAGAATAAAGTAAGTGTTTTGCAGATTCCAGCTCTTCAGTGCATGTTCACAAAAAAGATCCCAAACAAAAAAACAAAGCTCTGCTCTTGGTCGATACACACCTTAAGACTAGTGGCTGATGCTGTTTGTGTGACTTGTTATTCATTTCTAAACAATATCACTTAAATCACTTTGTGAACAAAAGCATAAAAAAAACACTAGAGGTTACATTTCTTTCCTCCTACATCCTCAAATTTGACAATCGCCCCGTCTTACTTTTTAAGTCAAGATCAGTGGGTTTGCTCTGTTTTAAATGTGTTGATCTGTCATGGATGAAACTACTGGGAATATTACACAACATTTCCCATCATATCTAAACTTTATCAAATTAAATACAAAGGAATGAATGTGTTGGATTGGTTTAGGATATGGTATATTGATAATCTATGTATGTGTGTGTGTGTGTGTGTGTGTGTGTGTGTGTGTGTGTGTGTGTGTGTGTGTGACTTGTTAGCAAGCCATCAGCTGCTCACCTCTCTTTCAGCATTATAAATTTTTCTTAAATATCCACAGAATAATGACAATTGGTTCAGCTCATGGAATTTCAATCAAATGGTTGCCAGGGTAACCAGAGAGTCAGCAGGGAGCCAGTTTTTATCCCTGATATAAGTGTACAACATGAAACATACAGCTTTGGCTAAGAACAGTCTTTTGAAAAGTTTTATGAAGCGTTCATGGCCAGGACTCGACACTCATGTTGCACACATTCACACACAGCTGCAGGAGTTTAGATAGAAAAATATATAAAGTAAAAAGAGTTCCAGCTCAGAGGTAAACTTCCACCCACTGACAAAGAGGCAACAGTTTTGTACTGATTCTGGTGTCTGTAAAAAAAATAAAACTAAAATACTGAAGGTTTACTATTTATTTATTCATTTTTTGTGTGCATGTGTTGACCATGTATGCAGCCTGTTGCAATTGCTCCTTTTTCTGTTTTCTTTTTGTACTTGTTTAAACTTTTGCTAGTAAGCTATTCAAGCTGCAGTCTCTCTTAACATGCTAGTTTTTTTTTTTCTTTTTTTACAATGGGATTACTTCTTCCACTCAGCTACTTATTTTCAATACTATAATTCAGCTTTGCTACTATAGCGCAGCTACTCCACAGTTGCATTGTTTATACCAGGAACCAGCTGATGGTGCAGGGCCTGAAACGATGTCAGTAGCTAGAGAGAGCGAGTTTGCATTATAGTCTAACCACTAACACAGCCAGTTAAAAGCTAACAAGCTAGCACAGTGGGTTACGCAGGCGCCCCATATATAGAGGCTACAGCTGGCCCCCGGTTTGACTCCCGCATTGGACGGCCCTTTCCTGCATGTCATTCCCCCTCTCTCTGCCTCCCCATTTCCTGTCTCTCTACTGTCCTGTCCATTAAAGGCACAAAAAGCCCAAAAAATTCTTAAAAAAAAAAAAACTAACAAGCTAACAACCAACATAAACAAATAAAAGATGCTTACTGTCCTAACCGTTCTGATCCGTCTGCTAGTCTCTGGTTCTGGTCTCAGCAGACTCCTCATCTGAGTCTGGGTCTGACTGAGGCTCAAACATGTGGCTGAGTCTCTCTGCTCTTTCACCTGTCCACCTGGAGCCAGCAGGTGGTGGGCGGGGCACAAGGCCTGATCCAGAATTTCTCAATGAGGAAGTAAGCTTCAGACCCAGTTGTACAATTTTTTTTCACTTTTTATGTGTGAAACCATGTTAAACAAAACATTAATCATAGAAAAGCATTTTTGCTAAATGTGTCTTGGGGGGGAAATTCAGCTAATCTGCTTCATGGGGACTGAATATGAACAAACAGTGTCATCAGGTTTTCATTCCAATGTTGCTAAATCTTGATTGGTGAACAGATGTATGTCACATCTTCTTTTTCAAAATTAGCCCAGTCCACTTCAAACCAGTGAGAGGAACTTAGAGAATTTGTACTATGTATCTAACAGTTGCAGCAGACTGGAGTCACAGCTTCCATGTCATTTGTTCAGGTGTCGCACAACTATAGGAGGAGACATGTTAACAGAGGATAATTATGTATTCCACCGGATTTACTGAGGTCATGCTGTTTGCGACTGTCTGTTAAAATACTCCACCCCTTTTCATTAAGTTTAATTATATATATACTTACGCTTATATATAATGTAATCTGATTAGAACAACAATGAAGCCATTAGGGAATTATCAATGAGCAAAATACGCAATTACACTAAATAAAGAACAGTGGACAGGGAAGTGTGTTTCACGTTCATCAAACTTTGATCATTGATGGTTAAGTTCCAAGTAAATCCATCTTTTGATCAGTGGTAGTTCTTAGCACAGCGATCATATAGAGATCCGGCCTCTGGAGGTTCAGTGCCGTGAGCTGATTGCGTAATGAGCCACTCTCTTAGTAAATCAGAAGCTGAATACATGCAGATTGCAGTCACAAACTCAATGAAAAACACACTGCAAGATCACACATCATTCTCTTTATACATCTGGCCCAGTGCAGCATCACTTCACTCACAATATGAAGCTGATTGAGAAAATATGTTTTCAGGGCCTTTAAAACGCTCCTGAGGAATGTATTACAGTGAACATCAAGTCTGAATTCAGTCTCACCCGAACAAGCTCCACTGTGTTACCGAGCAATCTTAAAAATAACACTGATATAAATGTTGACTGTGATGTATTACACAACTGTATGGTGTCTGTTTATGATGTTTATATTACACAGAAATGCAGGGAAGAAGGGAACTACTATTTTTATTTATTTATTTCATTGGTGAACAAACATGATAAACAGAAAGTGACAGAAGACATTATGACTAGGAAACCATGAAACACAATAGACAGCTGATCTGACAAAGTGTATATAAAATGAGATTTAGGGGTGAAGACTGAATTATGTTGGGTATGTTGTTGTGGGAAGTGTGTGTCTCTATAGTAGGATGTTCTAATCAGAGAAACAACAACAACAATAATAATAATATTGATGATTATAATAATATTATGATAGTGATAATGTGATAAACAGTTTTATCTTTATAATAATAATGAAATAGCAAAATATTATATGTTCACATATTTACACGTATAAAGATATACGCAGACATTATCATATTAATAAGAAAAAATACAATAATATACAGTATAATAATATAATATAATATAATATAATATAATATAATATAATAATACACAGTAATGACAATGATGATGATAATTACTATGTTCATGTAGTAAGGATGGGAAGAGGCCACACTAGATGCCAGAGGGCCCCAGCCCGGCCACCCAGAGCCGCAATTGGGGGCCCATGCTGCAGACACCTGGGGTGGCCCGGTAAGGGGCCATTGCCCCTGTTTTTCCCCCTCTTCTTCCCTCCAATCAAGGGTTTTTAAATTGGGCAGATCTTTATGTAGGGCAATGCTAAATATGTTTTTTTTTTTCCTTATTCCTTGTGTCTTATCCTGCTTTGGACAACCCTCAGACCTTTCCACTGAGGAAAGACACACTTCTTTCCCTGTTGCCCTGTAAAACAGAGGGAGGGAGGGAGGTCCTGCCAGGCCCTGCCCTGTACAA
>NW_019174900.1:788427-875321 GCF_002260705.1 Seriola dumerili
CGGCGGAAACCTACTAATGTTATGTTGGCTCTGGGACCGCTTGTTCTCCCTCAGGATGATAAACAATACAACTTTTTTTTTCATATTTTGTTTAAAAAACACTTTGTCTGTGAACTTGCTTTTCACTCAGGTTCAGGCACAACGACTACCTTCCTCTTTTAATTTGGAAGCTGCATGTGCAGGCGTCATCTGGACTGTGACACACCAAATACAGGCCTCGTTAGCATTTTGTGACCCCAGACAATCAAGCTACTTTTTCGTGCTTGCTCATACAGTTGTTATAAAAGAAAAGGAGAAGGATATGTCAGTTGGCTGTGCTTGCCCATTTAATATATTACTGCACTTTTCATTTCAAACCAGTGACTGACAGTTTACTATAAGGAAATGAACACTGGGCCTCTTGTTAAAACTAATCGGGTAATGATTTAGAGAACTTGAGTCTGAAGAAGATTGGAAAAGACATCATACTAGAATCAGAGTTAAAGGTTCACTCCTACGAATGCAGTTAAGAAGAAAGGAAGCCTGCAGAGCTGATATACTTTTTGTTCTGTTACAAAAACATTTTTAAATTTGTCAAGATAAAAAATTTATCACGACTTTGGAACCGCGAGGAATACTCGTGTAGCAAGTCCTCATTAATGTTACCAGCGGGTTTGTCGCCCCATGTGATACTGCCGCCAGGAGATAAGTTCCTTCTTAAGACTCTACATGCAGGGTCGAAGGGGTGTCACTTTCGTGTTCATTTTAGTGGTGGGGAGGCATAAGTCTCAGAATGATGATGCTAATACGAGTGGTGGCGGAGAAAGAAACTGCATTATCAATGCACAACAACGGTCAACCCACGGCATTGGGCAATGTTTCGCTCTCTCTAGAGGTCTGCGGTAGAGAGACAAAAGGACAAATAGGGTTTCTACACAGTCTTATGAGCGCTTTATCCAGACAGATATTATAAGCCCAAAGCAAAAAAGTTTCTTACAACTATGATCGTAAATAGATCAATGCTTACGCCCATCCTCGTCGCGTCGTCGTCCAGGTGACAGATCTGACTACTCCTCTTGTTTGGGCACAAGCTTGTCTTTCAATCACATCTGGACACTTCACTGATTTGGTATCCTTTGTCAATGTTAGAGCAAGAGCACCGACGAACATACTAGGGATTGACCGACTTAAATTGATCTCACTTGATGCCTGAGCAACGAAGCCAGTTGTTGTCCGGTCGTCTTACTTATTTCAAGACTGACAAGCGCCTCATCAGTCAGATTTCAGACAGATAAAAACAGGAAAAAACAAATCAGCGGTCCAAACATAAAAATAAGTTCCAATAGAATCTCGTCGATCAGTAAAGTAGAGCCAAGGCATGATCGTACCGCCTTCTCTCTTACAAACTTTTTGCGACCAAAGACCGGCGGAGACTAAGGTAAGAAGAGGGCGACCTGCCCAGTATTAACTAGGTTACATTGCAAGTTCAAATCTCAGCTGTACTGGTTGCGCTCTTTAGCATAAGTATTAATGATGGTGATATAATTGTAAATTTTCTGGAATTAGTTTGCTTGTTTCATTCACATTTTTTGGAAATTTATCTTATTTTCTTTTCCATCAAAGTAACCTACAAATAATAGCTCTGGTCTTCTAAATTGAGAATTCCCAGCACCACAGTATAACCTTTTATTCGTAACACAGGCAGGTCGTGGTGTGCTATCGTGTGTTATTAATTGTCCTATCTGACTCACCTTCTTACCATCGTTGCCACCACCTACCCTCGCAAATCCACAGTCTAGTCGCTTGTGATATTCAGCCCACGTCACACACTTGTGTATATAATGGTGTTCCTTGACACATTTAGGAATAAAAACATATAGCATTAGTCCTTCTCATGTCTTCACGTCTCAGAATGAAGGGGTCCACTCGATTATTACTTGTGACAACTTTTCTCAGCCGTCTCTGTCTGCATCTCGCCTCTAAGCAATAGTAGAATCTTTTAATGGAAAGGGAAAAGCTCATTCGTTCTGCTTCCGGCCACTTTCTCTGCTTTGTAGGGTAACTCGATGAAGAAAAGGGTGCGGACACTTGTGGAAATACCAGAGTAGAAAACATAAACAGACACTTTTATTTTTTTTTTACAAAAATTTTGGTCGAGAAATTGGCCAATATGAATATTTAAACACAACAACAAACAGCAGGAAAAAGGAGAACGTCCTTCCCTGTGAAAAAAAACGAGTCCACAGGTCACTCTTTGTGCAGCAGGTTATATGAACCCATAGTTCACATATTTGTTGCTAGGCGACATCAGCGGCTGTGGTAATTATCGCACAGAAAGCAAAGGGATAAAAAGTGCCGGTGACGTTAGTAATAAAGAGAGAGAAAAATGTCGGACGTCAGGAGGAGGTATGTGGTCTGGATGGATGAATAGGCGGAGTGAGAGCGCGTGTTTGAGTTCCCATGCTGGAAGCAAGCTGTTTATTGTTTGTTTCTATTATCCATGATCATTCAAACAAAAGTTAAATTATTTGTTATTATGTAACATGACAAACAAGACATTTAATGTTGGGAGAGTACCTTATTATTAACCCAGATGCAAATCTTTTCTTCTCTGTGTCAGTTCTGGTCATGAAGTCCCATGTTATTATCTGCCAGATTCGACTTTTTGAGATGTGTATCTTACATCAAACAGACAGAGATGGGCCAGCAGCAGCAGAAATCTTGAGGATTTTTATTGGGGAGAAGTTTTAATTGTGATAGAGTTCTATCAGTGGGGATTTTTTTAATCAAACCAATTTAGTCTCCGGGTTGTTCCTATATTAATGAAATAAAATGTAAGAATATCATAAAAATTCAAAATCAATCCTGTTTTAAGTGGAAGTTTATTAAGCCAGTTAGATATAGAATAATAAGTTGTTTGCAGATTCCAGCTCTTCAGTGCATGTCTCACAGAAAAAAGATTCAAACCAAACGACAAAAAAGCTCTGCTCTTGGCTCGATACACACCGTTAAGACTAGTGGCTGATGCTGTTTGGTTGTGACTGGTTATTTGCGAGTTTCTTAAAACAAATATCACTTAAAATCACTTGTGAAACAAAAGCACTAAAAAAAACAAAACACTAGAGGTTACATATTCTTCCTCCCTACATCCCTCTAAATTTGGCACAATCGCCCCGTCTTATTGTTTTAACGTTCAAGCAATCAGTGGGTTTGCTCTTGTTTTAAATGTCGGTTGAATCTGTACCATGGAGATGAAACTGACTTGGGAATAATTAACAACATTTCCATCATATCTAAAACTTTATCAACATTAAATACAAAAGGAAATGAATGTGTTGGATTAGCGTTTAGGATTATGGTATATTGATAATCTTATGGTAGTGTGTGTGTGTGCTGTGTGATTTGTGTGTGTGTGTGCTCTGTGTCATGATTGGTGGTGTGTATGTGATGGCAGTGGTGAACTTAGTTAGCAAGCCATCAAGCTGTCTCACCTCTCTTCAGCATGTCAATAAAGTTTTTCTTAAATATCACACAGAGATAATAATGACAATTGGATTCGCAGCCTTCATGAATTTCAATCAAATCTGTTCCAGACTAAGAAGTCGTACCACCAGAGAGTCCCACATCAAGGGAGCCAGTTCTTTAATTCCCTAATGGGATTATAAAGTTACAACATGAAACATACAGCTTTCTGGCTATAAAAGATAACATGTCTGTATGGAAAGTTTTCATGAAACAGTAATAGAATTCGCGATGGACCAGAGACTCGACACATCATGTGTGCGACACAATTCCCAAACACAGCTTGCACGGCAACCATTGAGGAGTTCGACCTAGATAAGAAAAACACCATAGCAATAGTAAAGTTAACAAGAGAAATGCTTCAACAGCTCAGACGGTTAAAACTCCTACCATGTAGCATAACGAAACATCCTGACCCATCCATGGGCAGACCCATATTCCTTGGTCATGATATCCTGCGTGTCATGCTAAAACAAAACGATCACAAACTAATCGGACGGAACCATACCTGGCACAACGGCATCTTTATCTTATTCTTATTTATTCATTTTCTCGGTGTGCATGTGCTTCTGACCATTTGTATGCAGCGCCTGTTGCAACTTGCTATCCGCCTTTTCTGTTTCTCTTTTTGCTAACCTCTGTACTCCTTCATTTTTAAACTTTTGCTACAGTAAGCTATTCAAGCTTGCAGTCTCTCCTTTAACATGCTAGTTTTTTTTTTTTCTTTTTTTTACCAATGGCGATACTTCTTCTACTCCCACCGAGCTACTTAACTCTTTCTCAACCGCCAAGTAACCCTTATCTAAACAATTCAGCTGCTCCTACCGGCCAATACCGCCAGGCTCTCTTGCCACCCACGATTCTGGCTCATATGCTCTTCTCCACACATCTATTGCCTCCCCTGTATACAGGAACAACCACGTGATGCGATTGCAGGGCCTGAAACGCATGTCATGGTTAGCATAGTCGAGAGCGAGATTCTCGGCACTTATAGTCTATAGCCCACTCAACACTATTCCAGTTTGCAGAAAGCTAAACAACGCATTAGGCACCAGCCTGTCCACGATCCTTACCGCCAGATCTGAATCTACCTTGCGCCCCATATATTAGAGGCTACAGGCTGGCCCCCCGGTATGACTCCCCTCCGCATTGGACCGGCCTCATTTCCCTGCATCCTGGTCATTCCCCTCTCTCTCTGCTCTCCCTCATTTCCTGTCTTCTCTAACCTTGTCCTGTCCATTAAAGGCACAAAAAGCCCAAAAAAATTTCTTAAAAAAAAACAAAAAACTAAACACCATGTCTAAACAACCAACATAAACAAAATAAAGGATGTCTTACTTCCTAACTTTCGTTCTGAATCCGTTCTAGCTAGTCTCTGGTTCTGCGTCTCAACCAGGACTCCTCTCTGAGTCTGGGGTCTGACTGGGCTCAAAATGTGGCTGAAGTCTCTCTGATGTTCCCACACGATTCTCCTGTCTTCAACCTGTCCACCTGCGAGCAGCAGGTGGTGGGCAGCGGGAAAGGGCCTGATCCACAATTTCTCCAAGAAGTAAGAGGAGAGTGAGCTGCAGACCCAGTTGTACAATTATTTTTCACTTTTCTATGTGTGAACCGTTAAAAACAAAATTTAACATAAAAGCATTTGCTTAAGCTTGGGGAATCAGCTAAATCTGCTTTCATGGGACTGAATATGAACAAACAGTTTGTCATCATGTTTTTATCTCACAATGTTGCTAAATCTTGATTTGGTGAAACAGATGTATGTCACATCTTTCTTTTTTCAAAAAGTTAGGCCCAGTCCACTTCAAACCAGTGAGAGGAACTTTAGAGAATTTGACCTATGTATTCGAACAGTTTTGTCGCAGACGGGGAGTCACAGCTTCGCATGTCAATTGTTTCAGGATCTGGCGTCGCCTCGCACAACTATAGGAGGACTATATATGTTTCCCACCACTATATTCCTATCTCCACCCACGCCCACAAGGCGTGTATATACTATGCCCTGCGCCTCCTGCGATCTATCGTCTCAAAATATCTTGACTCCACTGTCCCATAGTATCCACTACTTACGGCGCGATTTAAATAACTGAACCTCACTGACGAGCGCGTTGATAACTCATAACGTAACTCTGCGATAACCCAGAACAGACGATCACCACCTCACACTGACAAGAACCAAGTGGAAGAGACGCGTTATCAATAGTATGCGAACTCCACCGAGAATGTACAGCTAAATTAAAGAACAGTGGACATGGAAGAAAGTGTGTGGTTCACCGTTCACTTCACAACTCCGCATGCCACATTTCGGATTCGAGAGTCTGCCAAAGTAAAATCTCAGGTCGTTTAGTGACATCAGTGCTCGTCGAGTGGCTCACGATCTCATATTAAGATACAGAGCGTGCTGCTCTCGCTGAGCTGTTCACACCGTCACGCGTCCGATTGCTATCCCGCGAGCGAGCGACGGCCCCATCCTCTTATGCACCCGACTATGTTGCGTCACGCTCGGGAAGACTGTCGGCTCTTAGCGTGTGAGCGAGCATGCAGATTTAACCATCCAGCGTCGACTCTACTAAGAGATACTCTAACCCAATCAAAACACAACTGCCCGCGAAGAGTGCGTGCGAATACTAGCACAGTTCGCTATCTATTACTCTTCCTCGCCCCCAGTTCAGCATACCTTTGTGCAGCATCACTTCACTCACAATATGGAAGCTTGATTGAGAAAATATGTTTCAGGGGCCTTTTAAAACGCTCCCTGAGGAATGTATTACAGTGAAACATAAGTCTGAATTCAGTCTCACCCGAACAAGCTCCACTGTGTTACCGAGCAATCTTAAAAAATAACACTGATATAAATGTTGACTTGTGATGTATTACACAACTGTATCGGTGTCTGTTTATGATGTTTATATTACACAGAAATGCAGGGAAAGAACGGAACTACTATTTTTATTTATTTATTTCATTGCGTGAACAACATGATAAACAAGAAAGTGACAGAAGACATTATGACTAGGAAACCATGAAACACAATAGACAAGCTGATTCTGACAAGTGTATATAAAATGAAGATTTAGGGGTGAAGACCTGAATTATGTTGGGTATGTTTTGTGGGAAGTGTGTGTGTCTCTATAGTAGGATGTTCTAATGCAGAGACAAAAACAACAACAACAATAATAATAAATTGATGATTATAATAATATATATGATAGTGATAATGTGAAAACAGTTTTATCTATATAATAATGAAATAGCAAAATATTATATGTTCACATATTTACACTTATAAAGATATACCAGAAATTATCAATATTAATAAGAAAAAATACAATAATATACAGTTATACTATAATAATATAATATAATATAATATAAATATAAATAATAATATAATATAAATATAATATAATAATACACAGTAATGACAATGATGATGATAATTACTATTTCATGTAGTAAGGATGGGAAGAGGCACACCTAGATGCCAGAGGCCCCAGCCCGGCCCACCCAAGCCGCCAATTGGGGGCCCATGCCAGCAGCCCTGGGGTGGCCCGTAAGGGCCATTGCCCCTGTTTTCCCCCTCTTCTTCCCTCCCACATCAAGGTTTTTAAATTGGGCAGAATCGCAGATCTTTATGTAGGGCAATGCTAAATATGTTTTTTTTCCTTATTCCTTGTGTCTTATCCTGCTTCTCAATTAAAACAGAGGGAGGGTGGTCCTGCCAGGCCCTGCCCTGTACAATTTTTTATTTCAAGCTGCATTAATCAGTCCAGTATTCACTCTCCTTTTAGCTCTGGTTTTAACCAACTCCTGAGGAAAATATCTGGAATTTTAGCAGCTACACATATCCTCCAATATATCACTAATATGCTTGATCCTGGGCAGGTAGTGTGCAATGGGTTAGACAGAGCTGTTTCACTGACAACAGCTGCCTGGTGCTGCAGGAATCAGGGGTAATTAGAGCCACGAGAAGGAACCAAATCAAAACAATGAACAGCTAAAGAAACCTTACCATTGCATCTGTGGATTTGTCACAAAGAGCAGCCCCATGGTAGCATGACCCGTTGCTCATAGAGTATAAATAAATGATAAGTGCAGTTATAACGAGGTAAAATTTGCAGAAAAAAAACAAACTAACAAAAAACAGTATGGCCCTTTAAAATACTTTGCAGAGCCATGTTGTGAATATTTGATGACGTCTTCTTTATTGATGTTTTAATCCTGTGTCATCTTCCTCCTTTTCAAACATCAAGGCTGTGCCACATCAGAGCGTCAAAGCTTTCAGGGTCAGTTCACCAGGAGTTTACATTACAACACGTCAAAGAGAGCAGATGCATCCATCATGTGACTCCATTAGTCAGAAGGCCTGTGTAATATTTGATGTGTTGCATGCTTTGCTTTAATGCTTGCATATCATCCAGCGTACATATCCGTAACCCGCTTCCCAGCGAAAATGTTTGTGATGATTACCACATATGGCTGTTTACCTTCCTGTGCAAATGGAAATGTCATTCCAGGCGGATTATGCAAGCCAGAGTGACATATCCATCAGGAAGCAGACCGGAAGGAAATCTCTCATTTGACTAAAGTTGTGCTTAAAGTGATTTAACTAAACTAATAATATTAAATTACAATATGTCTAGAATGGACCCAGTGTTTCCCCTACCGTCGCCTTATGGGGCGGCCCAAGAAACCAAAGAAGAAAAATTAGCTGACAGATGAGATCACCACTCATGTTTATACTGTACTGTAGTCCACTGGTTGCCAGGGGACCTCATTTGACTTACGTAAAACCACAATGTGTCTTTCTTTACACTTTGGTCTTTCCACAGAATAAACAAACGATATATAACATGTACATTAGTGAGTTTTAGAGCTGTCACTGGGCAGCCTATCTGCTCCTGGGCAGGTTATCAAGATCTGTCCTCTTGTTTCCAGTTTTGATGTTGAGCTAATGTGATCGACTTCTGGCAGTAGCTTCATGTGTGGTATAAATCTTTTCAACTGATTCTTGGCAAGAAAAAGAACAAGAAATAGAGTCTCAAAACCACTAATTAGCTTGTTAGTTTGCTAGCTCATTTACATGCTAATGATTATGCTTGTTAGCTTGAAAACTAACTTGGTATACAACATTTACCTTTAGAAATAATGAATAATGATGTGTTCATGTATTGTACTGTGGGATGGTTGTGCAGAATCCAAGCAAACAATAAAGTGGCTTTAATAAATATTTTTTTATAATAACAATGCATCAAATGACAATGTGACAACGTGGGTTGCTCGTAATGATGAACCTGCTGATAATTATCACCTGAACCTGCAGCTCCCCTCGGCTTTACAGGATTTTACGGCAAGCTACTGTTTACCTGCCTGTAGCTTTAATGTTTAGTCATTCTCACTGTTCTCATAGAGTCGTTTTTTAATAAAAAGGCTTTTAAAACCCACTGTGCACTACCCGCTCAGCACCAAACACCAGACAGACACAGTTGGTGACTAGCTGGTGAACAAAGTGGAGCATTTAGCAGCTAAACAGACAGGCTGATGTTGTTGGAGACCAAATATAGAGCTAAAAGTAAGTGACTACCATTCAGGAGGTGGCCAGAAACACACCTCCAAATGAATGGTGATGTTGCTTTGTAACTGCTTGATGTGTAAATAAGTAACTGTTTGGTATGAGATTACCAGATCAACTTTAAAGGTTTGTTTCCCCTGCCCCTATGTGGTCATTAAAGGTTTAAGTAACCAGGTGAACTCATTTACCACATTTACATGGACTTTAGTAACCTTTTCCAATCAAAGTGTAGGGACGAAATCAGTCTTCTCCCATCCCCCACAATGTCATCTGTCACAACTGCTGTAGTGACAGATGACATTGCTTCCTGAGTTTTTCTTTCTTTTTCTTTGGTGTGTGTGTCAGTATGGGCGCAGATTGACAGTGCAGTGAGGTGAGCACAGCAGATAGACAGACAGGCAGAGCAGAGCTTTTCCTTGCAGTGTCTGAAATTTTACAAACCTTCAGATATTCAGTGGTGGAAACCGACTTCCTTAGACTTCTACAGGGCACTGAGTTCTCCAGTGCTCTTCTAGTTCAGCATTCTCCAGGAGAGATCCAGCTGGGAAAATCCAGTTTCCTTAATCTCCCCCTCCAACTGTGGAAGCCAGATTTCCTTAACCCCCTCTGACCATCAGACCATTCATTGGAACAGCTGGTGTTGTTCTTGTGCTGAGATACTGTAGGTGGTCACAAGGCTGCTGTAACCTTATACTGATATTAGGAATAAAACCCACCAGTGCTGCTGTATAGGCTTCACGGTTGAATTATGTGCACTGAGATATCTTAAAGATGTTGCCCTTAGTGTCATCTACTGACAATGTTGCCTTTTATTTAGGTATGACCATTCATTGCACCCTGACTATTCTCACCGTTGACATTCTGCTTTTCTTTGTAAATTGTTGACACTGTATTGCACTAGATCAAATGAGGGCAGCTGTTAGTAAGATGATGGAATCACAAGGTCTGGCCATAACACTAAAACCCTTTTTACACCAAAATTAGAAGGTATAAGTAGGTTTTTTAAACACTGGTAAACCAGCTAAAAAGGCAATTGACTCCTTTTACTCTGCCAGCCACGTTTGCCTTTCTGAGAGGACACACACAAATGCTGGGAGCAATGTCATCACACACAGTTACAGAGCACACACACAGACACAGGCGAGAAAGACTGAGCTGGTAGCTGCTGTGCAGACTGGTAAAAAGGATCCGTCGCGCCTCATCCCCGGGTTGGTGCTCCTCTAAGTGTCCGAGCCTCTTTGTGAGACACTTCGATCTGTGATTGTGTGTTTTTAAAACTTATTTCAGGGCTGCAGCTCACTCTTTCATCCTCAAGCGCAGTGTAGCTATGGTGTTTCTGGTTTGACAGCACTGTCCCTGGCAGGTGACAGGTGTGTTTACAGTGTTTGTGCTCTGAAAAAATGCTGACAAATATCCACATCTACTGCAGAGTCATTTGACCCAGGAGCAAGAAATCATTTACATGATCATGATGGCGAAAGCTGGTTGATACATTATTCTTATTTTTTTTAGACAGCCTAAATTCTTCGGAACATGCTCAACAAGTTGCTGCTCCATGTTGACATGACAGCATCACACAGTTGCTGCAGATTTGTTGGCTACACATTCATGGACTGAGATCTGCTGACTGTGGAAGCCACGGGAGCACTCTAAACTCATTGTGATGCTGAAACCAGCTTGAGATGATGTGTTCTTTGTGTCATTATCCTGGTGTGAGTGCCCATTATAAGATGTGCAGACTGTGGCCATAAAGATATGCACATGGTCAGCAACAATACTAAGATAGGATGCAGTATTTAAATGATACCCAGCTGTTATATGTGGGCCTCATGTGTGGCAAGAAAATATTCCATACCCCATTACACCATCACCAGCAGAGTGAACTGTTGACCCAAGAGTTAAAGTTGCTCTCATGGCAGCTTTAACTAGCTTCTCTTTCAGCAACTGAACCTCTCGACCATACTGTCATGCTGGTGTGCACTGAATTGCTGTTGATAATTGGCTGAAGAGATATTTGTATTAACAAAACAATTAAGTCAGTTTACAGGTGTATCTAATAAAGTGGCCAATTTGTTAGATATAAGCTAATATATTGAGGTTCAACTCCAGAGATGTTTTAAACTCTGTAAAAAATGATTAATATTTTGTGGACTGGGCTCATTTGGAAAAAGAAGATGTGACATACATCTGTCCACTAATCAAGATTTATCAACATTTGAATCAAAACCTGATGACACTGTTTGTTCATATTCAGTCCCGATGAAGCAGATTAGCTGAAGTTGTTTTGTTTAACATGGATTCACACATAAAAAGTGAAAAATAAGTGTACAACTGGGTCTGCAGCTCATCTACTCTTACTTCCTTTTTGAGAAAGGTGGATCAGGCCTTAAGCCCTGCCCACCACCTGCTTGCTCCAGGTGGACAGGTGAAAGAGCAGAGAGAATCAAGATGGTTAGAGGAGGAAACATCAGAGAGACTCAGCCACATGTTTGAGCCTCAGTCAGACCCAGACTCAGACGAGGAGTCTGTTGAGACCAGAACCAGAGACTAGCAGACAGATCAGAACGGTTAGCGTAGTTAGCATCTTTTATTTGTTTATGTTGTTTGTTAGCTTGTAACTGGCAGTGACTGACACAGTGTTAGTGGTTTTGCTAATGCTAACTCTCTCTCTCTGTACCAACAAGCTTTCAGGTTTATTTACCCCCCCCCCCCTTACAAGTTGACAGGATTGGTTCCTGAGGTTTGTGACATATGAAACCCTGAATCTGTTTTTATGAGACTGTCATTGGTTCACTGCAGTTCAAGGTGGAAACACTCAGGCATGGTGTTGTCTGATTATTTCAGTCATTCTTCTTGTATTATTTAAAAACATCATATAGATGTTGATAAGGTTAAAAACGTTGTCTTTAACAAAACAAACCCTGTTTTAAATCTGGATATGAGTGAATGGTAAGAGACTCCATGTCAAAAATCCAAAAGATAAGCAGGACATACATGCTACATATGGGCCTGTCTGATGTGTGAATGGCTGTAATAACCAACCGCAAAGTAATAAAACTATGTTCAAATTTGTCGTAACTACTGAATAATTTATGTCCAACACAAAAACAAATGAACTCAATCAGAAGTCTCTGCATGGCTCTCGCTTTGTGGAGAAGAAATGTTGTGTTTGGAGCTGTCAGGAGGTGCAAATAAATAGTCTGTCAAGGTGGTATTTGGGGGGAGTATTGTCAGATTTGTTTTTAAATGTGGAAAAAGAATGAGCTGAAAATTCAGGTTAGATACAGCAGAGAAAGAAAGGTGAACACTGGGCTGATTGGCCGGCGGTGTGAGGCAAATTAATATCATTTATATTTAAACAACTATTCTGCACAACATCTATACCATAAAGCAGTTCAGATATTGTACAGAAAATTGCATCTCAGAGCTGATTTTCTTTTCTTTTCTTTTCTTTCTTTTAGTTTTTCTTTTAATCACCTCCACTCCCTTGTGCAACCTCCCATTTGCTGTTTTGTTGATTTGAATTCTGGATGCATCATTGCTTACCCTCTTCCCAACCTGCATTTTAAAACGCATGTACACGGACACACACACACACACGCGCACACACACACACAGCGTCTATTTGCACTGTTCTTTCTCTTTGTGTTATTCATAATGAGCTGAATGTAACACCTCATGGTTGAGCAGGCAGGAATCAAATTTTCTTTTTAGAGTAAGCCTAATATACCTCTGGCTATGACAACTGAATCAAGTTAAAAGTTGCCAGATCCACAAATATATTCTGACAATGACTGTGTGTGTGTGTGTGTGTGTGTATATCTGCCTGCACAGTGTGTCATGCTCGCAGCGTGGGCGTTATGCCACAGATTTTGGCCAAAAGGGTCAAATCCCCAGAACGTGGACAAATCGAGTTTAGGAAAAACAAGTAAATGGTGCGTGTGTTTGTGTCTTGGCTTTTCCAAGTTGTGGAGTAAAATGCCATGGAAGCACAAGGCCAGATGTAGCTCAGAGACACACCAAAATAAAAGCCTCTGTCTCTGAGCACATGACTGTGTGTTGCTCGAAGGAGTTTGAGCAAAAATGTTCCATTTGTCAGGAACCATGTGCACAAACATGTCTCAGACATGTTTAACTGTTCAAATAATTATAACAGCTGCGTTCACATTGCAAGCTACTGTAATGGTTCCTGCACTACATTAGTTGTCATGTTATGTATTCCTGTCTGTCACTGTGTGGCTACATACAGAAATGAATATTTTAATGTGCAGGCAACTTTGGAAATAAAGGAAGCTTGGTTAGAGAGTTGCGTGCTATTTGTTTTTTGGCAGCTCTGCGGAGTGTGTGTGTGTGTGATGTGTTTTTCTGGCGTGATTTGGATGCTCTGAAGGCCTCCCACCCGCTACCATCCACCATCCACCCCCCACCCCCACGAAGCGGAACACAAACGCTAAAAAAAAAACACAAAACCACAGTGAGTGATAATGTTCTTCCCTGTGGTGGAACATCACCACAGCAATGACAATGGGGGATTGAGAAGATGATAACGCCTCCATCCACTTGGCTCGCATGTGCACCGAATGATTGGATGGGTATGAAAATGATCTGGACCACCTACCAAGGCTCCAGTCCACAGAGCGACAGTGCTGAAGTCTAACGTACAGAGAAGTGCATTCAAGTGGTTGCTGCGGTCGCCCACTGCCGACATGTTGGCAGTTATTTGTGTCTGATTATGGATGTATGCCTGTGTACTTGCCTCCTCTGGTTGTTTTGTTTCAGGAAGTCCAACCTACAATCAGCTGCTCCTGACCAGGCTTTAAAAGGCCCCGCCCTCCTCCCTCACTCTCCCAGTGGACGACACATGGGTCAAAATTAAAACCCCGAAACAGCCTCCACCGGACACATTAACTCAGTGGACAGCGACATCAAATTCACACAAGAGGACGTCAGAAACAACAGCTTGGCTTTGTTTGACTGTGCCGTACCCACACATACAGACCGACACATGCTCTCTGACTCTCACCACCCACTGGAAAGCAAGCTAGGAGTTATCAGAGCCCTGCAACACTGAGCTGATGATGTGCCAACAAGTGTCCAGGCCCCAGAGAGGGAAGACAAACACCTGAAGAATGCACTTAAAACTTGTGGATATCCCAACTGGACCTTTGTCAAACAGCTGCAAGATCCAGGAAGAACACTGACACTGCAGGTGGTTAAAATCAGAAGAATAAACACGACAGCGGCATTATCTCGTATGTGTCTGGATTATCTGAGAAACTGTGAACTGGTCCATCTGAAAGGACTGCTCAGCCAAACACAAGGAAAGCGACGTGTGGTCTGCAGTCCAGTGCAGTGAGGAATGCACAGGTGAACGGTGAAACTAAACAACCATTAAACAAGTTCAGAGACACACCAAAATAAAAGCCTCTGTCTCTGAGCACATGACTGTGTGTTGCTCGAAGGAGTTTGAGCAAAAATGTTCCATTTGACAGGAACCATCTGTGATGTGCACAAATATGTCTCAGACATGTTTAACTGTTCAAGTAATTATAACAGCTGCAACCATTAAACAAAAGCATGACTCAACACAGGAGGGCCAACTCAGCAGTTTACCTACACCTGAAAGATAATAGAGAGTGGTTTGTTCCTCAGCTCCTCCGAGCCGCATGTCGAAGTGTCCTTGGGCAAGATACTGAACCACACATTGCCCCTGATGGCTGTTCCATCAGTGTATGACTTGTGTATGTATGAATGTGAGTGACTGGGTAAATGTGGCAAGTGTTTTAAAGCACTTTGAGTGGTCAGTTAGACTAGATAGCGCTATAAGTGCAAGTCCATTTACCATTTACCATCTTTTGAGGAAAACAATGTACATATTTTGGACAGGGAGGACAGGTGGTTTGAAAGAAGAGTGAAGGAGGCTGTCTACGTAATGAAATCTGCTATATTTTTATTCAATCACTGAGAAAACAGAAGAAGAGAGGGCCTCCTCTCTTCTGATTGGCTCACCAATGTCTTGTTACTAGAGCTCCAGAGAGAAGCCTGAGAGAGGAGATGTAAAACTACTATGAGGTGGTTTTTGGTTATTAAAAGCACAAATATATCTTCTTATGGATCAACACTTCAAATCAAACACAGGGAAAGTGTAAAATATGGGACCGTTTAAGTTTCTTGTGTCTCAAACAGCCTTAAGAGTTTGCTGCAATTTATACAGACATACATACTGACATACATACATACATACATACATAAAACATTACTCAGATTGGTTTTTCTCATTATTTAAACATAATCTGGCAGTGATTTGAGGCTGGGATGCACAGGTAGGAGGAGGTTCTATTGAAAAAGAATTCAGTAGTTCATTTTAACCTTTGTGAACTTCATTTTGAGATTGCTCTTGTGAAGTATGAACATGCACAACACTGTTTTTTGGAACTAAAAACCACAAATATATCTTCGTATGGATGTGAAAACTTCAAATAAAGCAAAGAGAAACAGTCCCTCAGAGCGCAGAAAGTGTAGTTTGGAGAGAAAATGTGAGCGACTCATGATCATGATGTGCTTGCATATTCAGCATGCATCACAGAGCGTTATCCTTTGAGTTTTAATTAATTTAAAGCAAGAAAATTGGATTCAATCAGAGGGAAAGAAAAGATAAAACACCCCTGCACATCTCTCTCTCACCTGCTGTGTCTCTGTGTCTCTCACCTCATCTCTCCTCCCATAGTGAGTATGTGACAAAGCAGACTGATCCTGTTATTAAAACTCATTACAAAAAGATATTTGCTCTGCAGCTTGTTCTAATTCATCTCATTGTGAGCTCTGAGGAGGCAGCGAGTGAGACTGCAGAGCTCTGCCCCTGTGCACTGACTGCAGGATAATGACAGTATGACATCTAATTTCATCTCCACAGACTGTTCAGCTTCAAGCCTGTTGCTCTGCAGCGAGGCCTCGCCGCCGCACTGGAGCCTCCTGGAGGGAATGAAATCATTTGAAATTCAAGTTCTGATTACTCACGCAATCCGACTGCGGTTTTTACTGAGAGAAACGATTCTCTTCTTTTGAGGTACTTCGGCTGCAGTTAGCCACTCAAGTACTAATGGATAGATGCATGGCAGACAATGGCTCAGTCTCCCCTGAAAAATTTTGTACACAGCTACACAAAGGAAGTGAAGCTGATGACCGCCGCTGGTATGTTTGCTCCTGTGCCTTTTGTTTGTGCATTGGACTATAAATCTTTTACTTTGAACGATACTACAGGAAGATCTGGTGTTGGGAACCATGATGTAAAGCCGTACGGAGGATCTTTAAAGCTGGCAAGTATAATAAATAATAGCATTTAACATATTGGTGATTTTTAAATGCTAAAAAAAAGATTCATGTATTCACTTGAGAATGGTTAATACACTTAAAATATACTAATATACTAATTATACTCCATATCAACTGGAACAAATGGCTCCTGTATTACTTAACTACTGTGCAGCATATTAAGACTACATACAGATACAAATGTCAAAGTGGCATTTTACTGTTGTGGCTGGTTACAGTGCAGCTACGTTTAACGACTACATTGTTAGGTAGTTTGGCCCAGTGGTTCCCAACTTAAGGGTTGATGAATCTGAGGGGTTGCGAAATAGAAGAGAAATGAAGAAATGAAAAGTACCTGGAAATTTAACTTAAGCACAGTCAAGTTTGACTAAAAGTACGTCACTGAGGTCGGCAGAGATGGTAGACTTTTATGGGCTCTCCTCACTTTTAATTTACTGTGAAAAGGATAGTCTTTCTCTTTTCTCAAGCTGAGCAATAAAAAGCTATAGAGTCTGTCAACATGTTGACAGTGTTCTTTTTTGTTATAGGATAAGGCTGGTGACATTCTCTCGTATTGTTTCTTATAAAAAAGAGTAATACATTGTTGTCCAACGGCGTATTAGTCTTTTTTTTGCAATGACTTATCTACCATGTCTGTGGCTCTCAGCCCCAAGCCTGATGGTTCCTACTGAAGATGTGAATATTAAAAAACAAATCAAATAAAAAAGAAAGAAAGAAAGAAAGAAAGAAAGAAAGAAAGAAAAACTCAAACAGCTGGCCACTTTACCCTTTTTGCAAAAGTTACTCAAACAGGAATAATTAGTGCAGTTGGTGGGGACTATTTTCAGTAAGGGATTTATCCTAATTTGGTGCTGGAGTGTCTGTTTTGGGCAGCAGGATGGTGTGTGTGTGTGTGTGAGATTGAGTCATAATGAACTACAGTGTGTGTCCATCGTAATGAAGCAACATATCACCCACTGCAACAGCGTGGGTCATCGATGTGTTTTTCAACAACAATGGAGCTTGATGGCACAGAGGAATAAAATATTTCAGGTTTTGGATAAACACACAGAATACTTGTTAAATGAATAATATCATAATATTTCAGAATGTATCAAAACTGTACACCTGTGTGAGTCATGGCTCCCACAGATAGTGATCACATTGTTATCTCACTGTGTCCTGTGTGCATTTATGTTTGCATTAACATTCATTTCCTATACCCAACAATCTCTCTCTCTAGAATATATATATATACAGTATATATACAGTAGAATAGTTAACAACAGGTTGGGAATAGGCTTTGAATAAGTCAATGAAAATAGTCAACAGATCTACTTATAAAGTGAGAAGTTTCACATGATGGGAACATTACACTCAAGCTGTTGCCAAACGACTTCACACAATGCTGATTAAGCCGATCAGTGTCAGGTAAAACCCTCTGTCTACTGCAGTATAGCCCAGTTTTAAATCTCCAGTCTGTGGCGAGTGTCCTGTCCTGCACGCCGGTCGTGATGCATCAACCAGTGAGATGTATATGCTTGTGTTGGGCCTCCAAATACGTTAGTAGACAGAACATGGTGTCAGGAGGAGCAACCATAGCCGCGGAGAGGGAGTAGCTTTGATACTTTAACAGTATTAATATAGAACCTAGACCTGCTTTATGATCAAACAACACATGGGCATCTACCTTTATGTAATATGGGACCTTGAGGTGGCACTTACGTGAAGAAGATGGGGGTTAAGATTACCTGCGCCAGTGCTTTTGCATTTTTGCAAACTGAAAGGTAATGAGCAATCAATTTGAAGCTGAGGCATTGGGGACTCCCTCTGCTGGACAGATGCGGTAATTGTCACAGTTGAATCTGCAGTCGTTCAGTGAACTTACAATAATTCCAGTAATGTAATATGGTCAGAATCTGCTTTTTCAGAGCATGTTTAACCGACTGATATGAGCACAGAGCTGATCTGCCTCTGATCCTGTGTTTGTTGATGACACTCTCAGTGTGCCAGCTATCAACAACAACAAAAAAAAAACCCACTGTGCTCAGTTAAAAACATGAACTGTTTCCAAACACACAGTTGTACCAGCAAGTGAACCACAGAGCAGCACAAACAAATAAACAGAGTTTCATGTAATGATATTCACTCTGACAGTGTGCGCTGGTGAGCAGAGCAGACACACTTTGATACACATCCACACTGTGTGTACTCTCTCCACAGACTTTATGAATGCTACAGGAGACTAGAGGAAAACTAATTTTTTAAATCTAAAAAGAGGAAATATCAATGTGCCTCAGACACGTCCAGGCATCCAGCGTGCACCGTGGACATCTGATCATGCAGACTTTAAATAAAAAATGAAAATAACCTTCTTGGTTAAGGAATTGTGGAGGAAAATCGGGGAGGAAATATAAAACATCACATTCCCCTGCACTCACATCATTTGCAGACTTCACCTTAATGTTCTTTTATCTCACCTGGTGCGACCCTACCACTGGGCTCTCTGTGCTGTATGGTCCAATTAACAGTTTATGTAACAGCACTGCGTCAGAGAATACAGCTGCACTCTGCGCACTCACAGTGTGATGATGGGACATCCGATGCTGGTCTGCGCTCATGTATTCCTCACTGCTGAGAAACTTCATGACTCTGAGTTCGATAATTACATCACAGTTACAGGTGTTCTGACTTCTTGTCGGTTTGTTCGCTGCAGTACCAGGAGTTAGACTTACTGAATCATATTTTCCTTTTTTGTTACTCTCCTCATAAACTCTTGTGACTGATGATTTTCTCCAAAAGACAAACATTTTCTGCTGAGGGTAAACAGAGCTGAGCGTTCCTCGGTCAGCCATTTTTTTAATATTGAAAAAGAGTCTTAATTTACCCAGAATTCAATGGACAACAGTCCGACTTACTGTAGTTCAGAGTCAAACTGTTTCGTGAAACAGATGAATTTAGACGTCTATCTGAAGTCTGACTATTTGTTCTACCTAAGCCTCAGTCTGTGTCTGTCTCTGTGAACGCGGCCCCTGGTCAGACTCGGGTGTGTTAGCTTGGTGCAGGGGATGGAGGTTCAGGAGATTCAGTTAGCCTCTACCAAAAGAGGAGGAATGTGACTCTAATTGTAAAGTTGTCGTGTGGCTATGCTCCACCTCCAGCTCAGTTGGTGTGTGTGTGTGTGTATGTCTCTCTCTCTGGCTTTGTAATAGGGAGAGAGACAGATATACTGCAGAAGTGGGAAGGGTTGGAAAGGTGCAGATGACTTGATGTAATTGGTCGTTTCCTGCTCTGACTGCATAATTGATACTTGAGCCACTGTAAAAAAGGCTTTTTGCACATGCAGCATGGCGGGTCCTGCTGTCAGTGTTTGCTATGCACCAGTCACAAGCTGCTCTGACAATACAAACTGACAATTTTAAGAGTTGAGAGAGGAGAGAGGAGAGAGAAATAACAACAAAAACCACATGCATTATTACAAACTGCCTTGTGAACTGTGTGTGCTGTGCAATCTGTTGTGTGTTTGTGTGTTGTTAGCAGTCACCTTTAATTTGTCTCAGCTTCACAAAGCTTTTCATTTTAGTGGCTTTACTGTCGGGTTGTTTTGTCTGTTTGTCTGTTTTACTGACTGAGACAAACAGAGCTCAGAATAACTTAAGTAACAAAAGTAAATACTGTTGATAGCGACTTTCACGGCGAAGAGCAGAACCAGAAAAAAGGTGACCTCACCACTCAGGAAGAGCGCATATACACCAAGGCCAAGCGTCAATACAATGGAGGGCAGCTATCTCAACTTTACGCCCACACAGGTTGATAATCTTATAGATGGTGCTACAGTCTCACGGCGTACGACACTCGACACTGTGGCCCCAATGAAAAAGAAGGCAGTGGATCTGAGGACGTTCGAGTCACAAAAATGTGCCTTAAAGCAGACATCACAAGGAAAGGAAGTGAAGTTCCACTAATCCGGAAGAATTTCAACCAGCCTGGAACCACCACTAACATATAAAGAAGCTGTCTGTAATGCTAGAATCCCCTATTATTCATCATTAATAGAGGGAAATAAGAAAAACCTTCTTTTCAGCACTGTGGCCAAACTGACAGAGTCATAGCTCCACTGAGCAATATAGTCCTTTAAGTCTCAGTGGTAATGACTTCATGAGCTTCTTTACTCATGGTTTTTGGTGTCTATATATTATTTTTTTTGGCATATGATATCTCCACTTAGCCACACAGATAAGCATGTGGGCGTTTGTGCTGTGAAATGGTAATGTCAGTAAATTAGGGTGGTCAAACTGCAGGCATGTCTTAAAGACATAAAGGCCTGGATGATCTGTAATCTTTTATAATCTGTAAACTAAAACCTCAGAAAAAATACATAATGTAATCATATAGTTACTTTACATGACATTCCCTTGGCCTCCAGCGCTAAAGTAAGAAACCTTGGGGTCATGTCTTTTGCTTCACACACAAAACAAGTCTCTACGACAGCCTTCCTCCACCGGCACAATATAGCAAAAAACTGGATGTCCCAATAAGTCCAAAGCTCTGCAGCCAGACTACTGGCAGGAATTAGGAAAATGAATCATATATCTCCTGTGTTGGCGTCTCTGCAGTGGCTCCCTGTAGAATCCAGAATAGAATTCAAAATCCTTCTCCTTAATGAAAGCCCTTAATGACCAAGCTCCATCGTATCTTAAAGACACTCACACTAAATGCAGGCCTACTTTTGGTTCCCAGAGTTTCTAAGAGTAGGATGGGAGGCAGAGACAGCTATCGGGCTCCTCTCCTGCGGAACCAGCCCCCGTGGATTCAGAAGGCAGACACCCTCTCTATATCTAAGAATTGGCTTAAAACTTCCCTCTTTGATAAAGCCTGTAGTTAGTGCTGGCTCAGGTTTGCCCTGAACCATCCTTTAGTTATGCTGCTATAGGCTGAGGCTGCTGGGGGAATTCCCATGATGCACTGAGCACTTCTCTCTTCTTCCGCTCTCGCTCTCTTCCCATGCATTTATTTCACACAACTGCATGTCATTAACTTTGGGTCCTCTCCCTTATAGTTTGTGCTTTTCTTCTCCTTCTCTCTCTCTCTCTCTCTCTCTCTCTCTCTCTCTCTCTCACTCCCTGTCCTCATTCTGCAGGTATCTTTGACTGTGGAGCTGCAGGATCATAATGATTATTTTATCATCATCATTATTGGTATTATAACCGTTCGAAGCAGACGGCCACTGACCCTGAGCCCAGTTATATTGGAGCTTTCTTCCTGTTAAAGGGAGTTTTCCTCTTCACTGTCACCTAGTGCTGCTAATGGTGGAAACTGTTGGTTTCTCTCTATAATATATTGTAAGGTCTTGATCTTACTTTTTAAAGTGCCTTGAGATAATGTTTGTTATGATTTGGCACTATATAAATAAAATTGAACTGAACTGAATATTGAATTGAGCCCTGTTTAGGCAAATTCAGCTGCCACCACCATTAATAACCATTAGACCTCTAGTCTTTCTACATCACAAACAGGCAGGACTGGGGAAGATGAGCATGTTTCCTGCAGGTTTCTGGTGTCAACAGGAATTCAAAACTAAAATTTCGCTTTGCATGTAACAGATACAACTCCATAACAGGTTGAATTACTGATGTGGAATGTCTTTTGCAGCTTAAAGCCCCAGCAAAATGGTATCTGTTATTTACTTTCCATTTACTTTTCATCGTGCATGTGTATGATTAGTGAGCTGTTTGTATTTTAATTACAGACAAATTAAAGGAAAAACCTGAAAAATTTGTGGTATCTTCCAGGATGACACTGGGGTCACTGACTGGTTTGATGAGAATGAAAATGATGTCATTCATATGTTACGGCCTTCACAGTCACCAGATCTCACTGACGGGGGATTTTAGACCGCTAATGAGAGGATATCTTTTGGAAGAATGGTGTTCATCCTCCAGTAGAGTTCAGAGGCTTGTAGAGGGGGAGCATTTGAGCTGTTGTGGCGGCATGTGGTGGCCCAACACCTTACTCAGTCACCTCATGTTGGTTTTTCATTTCATTTTTCACCCATCTGTATGTTAATCCATTTATATTTTATTCTCAGCGCTTCCTTAAAGGCTAAATCTGTAGATCAAAAGTCACTAGCGCTCAGTAAAAGCCACAGATTACATGATTTTTCATGTAGTCATGTACACTAATACCTGCTGCCAAGAAGTGTGTAATACCATATTATAGCTGCATTTAAGCAGCTAGTATACCTCTGTGTCATACTCTTTGAATATTAAGCAGGTGATATATAACACATAAGTAGCTAAATAATACTCTGGCTGTTACGTGTCAGTGAAGCTTTCATTGTGACAGACTTCCAGAAATTAAAAAGCAGCCCTTGAACCAACTCACCTTTGATCTAAAAATATGTGGGTAGAGGCGCAGACTGTCTTTGTATGTTGCAGATTATTTAAAGATTTTTTTCCTCCTTTCTTTAATGTTGTTAAAACAGACGCTTCATAATGTCATCTTCTGTCACGCAATGAACAATCTATTGGTCATCAATGCTGGAAATATGAACATTACCCAGACGCTAGATGCATGAATTGGACATATACTTTAGCTGCAACACACATACACACACACACACACACACACACAGGGTCACAACATACTGCAGATTATTATTTATCCAGTTTGTATTCCAGTGAGGCTGTCAAAAATGTCAGACTGATTACATGCTGACAGGGCTGACAGAGTCTGTGTGTCTGTGTGTGTGTGTGTGAGAGAGAGAGAGAGAGAGAGAGAGAGAGAGAGAGAGAGAGAGAGACCCTTCAATCAATGAAGCCTTAGGGATTATGTATGATGGTGGGATTTCTCTCTGCCTCTCCCAACGTCACTCTACATTAGGCCCCCTTGTCACTCTTTCTCTCTCTCCCTCTCTCTCTCTCTCACACACACTCACACACACACACACACACACACACACACACACACACACACACACACACACACACACACACACACACAGAGGATGCTGGCTTCCTGTCCTCACAATCACTGATTTCAGCCGCTTTGTGCAGTGTGCTCACCAGGAGCTGCCGGCTTGAGTTCATGAGAGGTGAAGAAATTGTCCCATGTGCTACTGTGCCCCCTCACACCATCTGTCACATTATACACACATACACAACCAACAGACCCCGGTTCTTCCTCCGCTGGTCAGCTTCCCAGTGTCGACTCCAAGCCAATAGCTGGATTGTGCGTCGCAGGGCGATCATATCCTGAAGCCATACTTTGCTGGCTTGCTGGGCGTGTGCTGCGGGAAGAACCTTTTGACAAAAGTGTACTGTTAGGAATTAGTATCAGTGTCACAGAAACTGTCATGTAAATCAATGATACTACGGTCACAACCTGGCTCTGAGGCCTTATATAAAGTGGGGGAAACAGAGGATGGGGTGAATAATAAGACATTTATTTAGGATAAATAATAATACTGACACCAAAAAAAAAAAAAATGAAAGAAAACCATGTGGTGTAGGTCCATGTGTGCATGAGTGTGACGTATGAAGTGTGAGGAGATGTTGGCTGCATGAACACAAAATTACAAATGCTCTGAGGAGCTGAGAGAGAGAGAGAGAGAGAGCGAGAGAGAGAGAGAGACAGAGAGACAGAGAGAGTCTGAAGAAGTGACCTGTTAGTGGGTGGAAGCACTGGACCCTGATGATGATCTACACAGGACTCCACTCTCCAAGTACCTGCTGCACAACAAATGAAAAACAGAAGAAGAATAAACAAAGTAGAAAATAGAGATCAACACTAAAGGGGAGCGTCACACCCTCCTCAGAACCCCCGGCACCAAATTACCACAACTGCAACACAACAACAAGGCTATAACCCGAAAAAATGAACTGATCATTTCCAGATACTTGACCTAAAACAATTTACCTCTGAATTGAACCAGTCGCTCATCCGCTGTGAGGTTTGTCTCTCACAGGTCCTGACTCACAGTTTTCAAATCATGGCATTCCTGAGAAAGTGTGAGAGACCTTCAGCATCGTGGATCAGAAAACTTTTTTTCACTCTCTACATCCCAGAGACCCGATGCAGCCACAACATTATAACCAATCCATTAAAACTGATCAGTATATACTAATAAATTAATATATGTCAGTTTACAAAACTGTTACTCGCACATAACCACAGAGAAATGACTCCAAACAAAGGCCTAAAGCAAATTCCACAGGTGCACACAGGTGGGAGGAAAGCATGTTTTTGGTGTTGTAGGGATGTGCTGTATATACAGTATATACACCCTGAGAAGTGAATAGTGAGTAATCTGTGGGGGATCGGGTCATGAGATATAATGGCTGACGGTTGGTTGCCTCTGACTGTGTAATTGCAGTGATTGTTATACAGGGAGGTTTATTACACCCTTTCTGAGAGGATCACTTTCAAAATCCAAAAACAACAAATATGACTCACTGTAATGAACGAGTAGCTGACTTCTGACCTTTGAGCTGCATGTGGTTTGTTTTCTCACATCCTCGTCTATTTTTATTTTCATTTACATCGTACTCATCCTCCACATGCCACCAAGGAAACACTTTGAAAAATAGACATGGTTATTTATTTATTCATTCACATTCTGAGTAGCATAAGACCTATAGCTGAAATTTTATTATACAATCTTGTGTTGCATAGTGATAAATAAGTTGGTTGTCATGGTTACAGTAATAAACACGTGAACTGTACTTCGAGTGGTGTACCTACGTTAGTTGTCATGGTTACTCTAATAACGGTCATGGCTTGGTTAGGTTTGGGAAAAGATCGAGATTTGCGTTAAAATAAGTACTTCCTCAACATTGGACAATCTTGTTGTCATGGTTACAACAACAACAACAATGAGGTTAACTTTGTTGAATGGTCATGGATAATAGAAACAACATAAACTGCTACTTTTCACATGAGAATCGAACACTGCTCTCCTGTGTCATATTCCTACATCCACCACAACCTCCTCCTGACCTGGACTTTGTCTCTCTTTATACAACGTCACCACACTTTTCTCTTTGCTCCTGTTGTAATTACTACAACCACTAGATGTCGCCTAGCAGCAAAATAGGACTAAGGGTCATAATAACCAATCAATCAATATAAGTTGCTCCTGATATAACAGTCCTGTTCCTCCACACCCAGAGTAACTGTCCTGGCCTCGGCTCCTTGTGGTGATCATCCTTGGATGTTCCTGACCGCTGGACACACACTGCATCATTAGTGCAGCAGCGGTTTTTAGTGTCTGAATGGTTGGTCCTACCTGCTGCGGTCCATCTTTACCAAGTGGAACAACCCTCTCTAGACCAGCAGGTGAAGTATTGATTCAGTCACCTCAGCGGCTGGACTCTCCGGGCAGATCGGTGCCGTGCCGGCGCGCGTTGAGGCCAGCCAGGGAAGGGTGGCTGTAGAAGCCAGAGACCAACTGTGACACAGCGGAGGAAGGTGATCGGGCCTCTGCCACTTTCGATCAGTTGGAAATCTTTGGAAATCCTCCTTTAGCTGTGAATACTTAAATTTGCAGACCACACACACAGCCCTTATAGCTACATCCAGTCCCGTCCCGGGCTAAGGAGGTTTTTTTTTTTTTTTTTTGACCAGGAGCCGAATTTTCCATGTAGGTTTCCCCCACTCCAGGAAACAAAACTGGTAGATAAGAACCAATAAAAACACTGAACAAGAACAGTCACATTAAAAGTCACTGTTTCTCTAATGCTGTTCAGGGAGCAGCTCCTAATACAAGACGACTGTTAAAACAGCAAGTTAAAAGCAATCCAACAATGAGTCAGGATGAGTGGTGTTCAGAGTTTAGTTGGCGTCTTTGTAGGTCTTCAGTCTCCCGAGACGCAATCGTCCGATGACTAAGATCTTTTACTCGGTTAAAGCATGTGGGTGAAACAACAGGGAGAAAATGATGGTTTAAAACTGGACAAATTGTCAATTTGTGACAGACACACAACGCCTGCGTCTGATTAAGCGCAGATGGGCTTAATCAGCATCCATTATTACTCTTCTTACAGTCTTATCACATTCCCCATGACCCGCAGCTTCCTGATCTCCTTCGTCTCTGACCTGTCTTCACAGAGGAACATAAACATATTTCTGTTACCCGGGCCTTCCACACTCCATCTGCCATCTGCTACAGCTGGAAACTGTGCGTCTCCGTCTGCTCTGTGTGAACTCTCCCCGCGGTGCTGCTAAAGATTTGATTTATTTATTTATATATTTATTTATTTACTCATAAACAATGTTCAAGGATCAGGAGCTGGTGTTTGTGTTTGAGCCTGTTCACCACATTTGATCTGAACATCTGCTGCAGCCTCATTTCTGTTTTTCCTCTTTCTTTTTTTTTTATTTTTTATTATTCTCTCACTTGTGCTCACTGAGATACAAATGTGATCATGATCCTGTGATCATCAGTGGTCGGGTCCGTGTGAACGGTTGCAACATCTGTAATTATAGATGTATCAGGCTGTAAATGCCAGAACTTATTCACTGTGATGAGAGATTTCTATATCAAACAATTAGCATGGACAAGCTCATGGCTGACATCAGGAGGGTCACTTTCCTGACAATGAAAACTAACGGGATGACCTGTTATCTACACAAGTAATCTGTGTGTGGGATGAACAACAACAACAACAACAGCAACAGTTTGGTTGGATAAACGTCACTGTTGGAGCGGGCGGCTGACAATTAAAACGGCTTCTTCTGAGAGGTGAGTGTCGGTTCGCAGTGTCTGTCTCTGCTTGATTGTTTACTTGCTTCTTTAAACTTGAGAGCTTTTTTTGTTCTTATCTCGTTTTCTTTCTTTTTCTGCGAATGTGAACGCTCTGTGTCTCTCTGCCTTGGTCTTTTGGTTTTTAATGCAAACTGAAGTGTGTTCCCATGTTATTTAATCCCGAGCGTTTTCACGAGTCTTGTTAAGATGTTATAGGACATTGCTAATCAGGACCCATGATTAAAGTGATAATACAGTATGTAAATTTTCCACATTAGAGTGTCTACGAATGACTCGACCTATGTTATGTATTATTTGAGTTATGTACTTACATTATCCCAAATGTTTCCAGCAGTTTTCAAACCTAGAGAAATCTATGATTTTAATCATGATAATGGTCCGTTTCATTTTGTCGCCTGTCATTGACATCACATCCCCTGTGCACATCAGTGTTGTGGTCAAAATTGACTTTTTAAGGCAGTTTTTAGCCATATCTTTATGATACATTCTTTTTTTTTTTTTTTTAACCAGATGAAGGATTTTAGTTTTTGGACGTCTGCATCTTAACTTATCAGAGAGACGTTAGCAGCAGCTCAGCTAGCAGCCCCTCTCTGACGCCTTGTGTCCTCCTGAACAGTGTCGAACAGACTGATTCTTAACATGAAACTGCTTTATTTAGAGTTTTTACTGGTTATAATCACATGGCCTTGTTTGTTTTGGAGAGGAGGAGACCTCTGTGGACGATCCAGCTCCTTGCAAAAAACCTCCTGAACGTCTGACACTGAAGGGATCCAAACCAGGAGAAGCTGAGTGCAATGGAGGTGAAGACAACAACTCCCATGATCCTACGCTATGTGGTAATCTAGAATATCACTTCTTTTTTTTTTTTTTTCCAAAGCTATCCATCGAATAATGGTTTGAATTGATTCAGGCACATTTACACTTCTAACTCAGCTGACATAAGGTCCTGTGTAATTTTGGTTTTGGATGTAAAAAGCAACCCCACTCCCCTGTGCATTTCTGTCTCACCCAGAAATATTTATGTCCCACTATCATTGGCACGACATCCTGCGTCTGATACTGGTATGATACAGAAATCATTTGTCAGTAGTACATCAGCAGTTTCAGTTTCTTTTATTACCAACAGTAAAAATGTTTCCATGGTTAATTTTCAGATTTCCTTTTGAGAAGTTCAGAATACGTTTAAAGTGATAAATCTTATCTCCTTTCATTTTAAGCTCAATGCATTATCAACCTTTGCGCTGCGAGTAAGACATCTGTACAAATCAGTCAAGGGCTTTCTGAGAACAGAACATACAGACACAGATAAACACATAACACAACAATTATGACCAAGCTAATCTCTTTACTGTTCACTCCTAGAGTAAATTAAATCCAGTGACTTCTATTACACTATAATAATAACACCACCAAACTGTATTATGTGACATACGAAGTAATAACTGAAACATAAGTCACCTAAATCCATTAAATGATGCTATACATCCTTTTAATCTGCACTCATCAACTCAATTCACAGTGTTTCATATCACAGAGACAACTCCAATTCCTTTTACACAACACAAACAGGGCAGTGTATTTTGTGTATTTTGTGTATTTTGTGTATTTTGTGTATTTTGTGTATTTTGTGTATTTTGTGTATTCACAGGCTCCCTTCATGTGTTATGTGGTCCAGGGTTCTTTTCTGTGCCAGATGCATCGCCTCCAGAACTGGAGCTATGATCTGAACATCCAAATAATATAGATATTAATAAAATGCTGTATTGCAGCTATATACAGTATATCAGCTATAAATTACTGTTTTGATTTTTTTTAACACCACAAACCATCTGACAACCTTGAAAATTCTCATGCCCTCTGATAACGATCATACTGAGTTGGCTACTTTAGTGTTTCACAAACCCTTTGTGAAGAGATATTTTCATGTTTGTATCTCGACAGAATCGACATCTGTTTTCCTGCTGAGCTCGTTGTTCCCCCCATCCTCCCTCCGCCCTCACACACACAGCTCATGTAATGCAGAGCCAGTAATAAACATTCTTCTCATCATCATGTTGTAATTAAGATAAATTGCATCAATATTTTGTGTATATGTGCCATTGCCCGTATTAGAGTAATGTCTGTCATCCCCCTTATCTGTTTGTGTTTGCTGTCTGTGTGTTTGAATAGTAAATGAAGTCATTCAGCTTTTATTTAAATCTTAATTAGATTGTCTTAAGGCACTAAATTAGTGTTCCAGTTAATGGAGTTTAATTAGGTTTTTCTCTGTTCTGAAAAAAAAAAAAAACATGTTAGACTTAGCCAAATGATTTAACTCCTTTTTACAGAAGATTGTAGTCTCACTTTATTTTGATAGGCATCACACACACACACACACGCGCACACACACACACACTTCTGTCATTTACAAGATCTACACACAGACAACCACAAAACTAACCATACAAACAGACATATGAAAGCTACACTGAGCCTTCAGTAGTGCATTTAAGGACACAGTATTGAATATTTGCACACAGAAATTTTAATTTTTAAATTCTTAATCCTCAATTTCTAGAACCAGATTTGGTCTTTGTAATATCTCAGAGTCTGAAGCTGCAGCAGGCAGCTCTGCAAACTGGCAAACCACAAATGCAGCAAAGATAAGAATATTACATTTCTGAAAGCTTGTGGACCTTCATTACTGTGAAAATGTGGCAGAGCATCAGTTAAAAAAAAACCCCCCAACCAAGGAACCTAAAAGTTTCCAAAAGCATTTTTTTTTTTTTTTTTCTGATGTCTGTGATTTAAAGTAATAAACAACCCCAGTCTCAGCCAGTCACATGCTCACGAGCCGGCAGCAGCACAGAGAGTGAGAAACCAGACGACTGTTAACTCTGTGTCACAGCACATTAAAACATTAGCAGGGAACATTGCCCCTGCTGGTCATAGCAAGTCACACAGCACCAACATGTGTGGAGAGATAAGAGGTGTCAGTGTGTGTGTGTGTGTGTGTGTGTGTGTGTGTGTGTGTGTGTGTGTGACTGACGCTCTTTCACACTAAATTGAAACTCGCACACATCACATGACCCCTGCTGTTCTGTTGCCTCTGGTAACACTGTTTGTCATTTAGGAGTTGACACTGCATTCACTTCAAACCCCTGCAGTCATACTGTAAACTTAACTATCACCACTGTCTGCCTAATACACACCCGGTCCCTAATAGTCACCAGCAACAAGTCTTAAAGGGATAGTTCGGGTAATAAGACATGGGTTTGTGTGAGGTACTTATACATACAGTCAGTGTATTACCTGCAGTAGACTTGAGTTGGTGCGTTCCCAGTCTGGAGAAGCAGTCTCCAGCATCCACACTGACTCACTGAGCATTGACACTGAGGTGTTTTTGAAACAGATAATGTTTAATTGCATTAACATTTCACCAGGATACTGAAACTAAAAGAAGTTAGTTAGTCTAGTTAATATATATATGTATGTATATATATATCACTACAGAATAAACCAAAACTAGAAGTAACAGGTAATTGAAAAAAGCGAATGAATGAGAATAAAATAAGAACTGCATCTCAAAAGTAGCAGTTCAAACACATCTACCAGAAATAAAACGACCTGAACATAACATTGTCACCTTAGCAGAAGAAAGAGAACATCTTCAGAGAAACATTTAGCCACCAAGATGAATACTTCCAACTCAGAACCAAATGCACTGGAGCCAAAAACCGTAAAGGTATCTCACCTTAACCCTAACAACAAGTTTGCAGCTGGTGCCACATGCAGCGATCATTTCACATCTGCATAGAGCCGAACTCACAGCTCAGTCTTTGTCTTTAACTGATGTGTTTGGTGATTTTGTCAGACGACGTTGCAGTTATTAAATCAGGATTTTCTCAGCAGCTTGGAAGTAAACATGTAGTCTTAATTAGGTGCGTTTCAGTGACTATTTCAAACTTGCTCTGTTGTCTGACAACAAACAGAAAAAAAAACATGTGAATGACAACAGCTTTTATTGGGAATTCAGCTGTATTAAAATACTGTATACATGAGCACAGGGAGGAGGACAGAAGCAGACAGATAAAAAGCTGGAACCGTCTGACACTAGTCTTGTTTTGTCCTGTTTCTACTTGTCCATCAAGTTGCAGTCTCAGCTAAAAATCCTCATGACCTCGTATTTCTTGACAAGCTCTTAGAGACACCAGAAAAGATAAATAAACACAGGAAGGTGAAGTGCAAGGATGACTTATGTCGGACACAGAACTTTCATTTCCCTTCATGGGGTGATGATGATGCAGGATGACATCACCAAAAACCGTCCGTATGACTTCATGTTTAGTTCTTTTGTAGAAAGTCAGTGTGAAGATGAAATGGACCAGAGTGACTCAAAAGCTTGTATCTTTTTCCAGACCAAATGAACGGAACTACAGCGGTGAACGTGACCTAAAATGTAGTGCTTTAGCTCGTAGCAACTAGCTTTTTACATCCACATGTAATATGAGTGAACAAATACGACCACACAACATGATTAATGCGAGTACACTTTAGTATAGCGTGCAGCAGCAGCAGCGTGGGGTTTGTGTAGCTGTGTGAACAGACACTTACAAATGCAGCTTTTTATTTCTATTTTCCTGTGAGTACATGTGTGAAATATCCTTCCTCTACTGTACTTTTCCCATTATTGTTTCTTTTGGACTGTGTTATACCACAGCGACAATTATTTGGGGAAATGTTTCCCTAAGTCCCAGCTCATTAACCTCAGATTTGAGGTCCAATTGTGAATTATTTTGTCTGGTGTGTTACACCTGAGCGTTCCTTCGTCTGGCAGACATCCCTGTTGGGAGTGCATATAGGATCAGCTGTTTATTCAGCGGTAAGCTTAGGTAGGAGAGCTCAATTGAATTATCTGCCACATGCAAACCACAAAATCCATGTTATTTTTTCTTCCAGCATAGAAAATAAAATAAAGCTAAATTATCTTCAGTACCTTCCTGCACAGGCTCCTGTTCTTAATCCTTTGCTTACTTATGTAGCAGGCAGACATTTGTGTCTTTTTCTTCTCGTGCTAATTTAATGCACATCTTAAAAGTCAATGCACTTCACAAATACAGCATAACTCTTTCAGTTTACCTCTATAATTCAGTGCAGGAGGAAAAAAAAAAAACAGCTTTGGTCATGTTTTTAGTGAACATGGGATCATCCCGAAACTTAATTACTGACTGACTCGGCAAGTTACAGCCTGAGATACAACCCTGAGTGTTACACCTCTTGGGGTAGACCAAGCGTCAACCTCCAGGGCTGAAAAATGAAGACAACACTGAAGTGGCAAAAACTGCAGGTCCTCTAATGACCACTAGAGACAATCTCCAAAAGTGAGTCAATCCCCATAGACTCCCGTGTTAAAAGTGTGTCAAGTACAATAAGTAGTGTTGACTGCTCCCTGATAATTGCCTCTATGGCAGCAGAGAGTTCACGAGACACCTTTAGACTCATGAGGTGGTAATGCTGCTCGTAGTTGGGCGTGAACTTAATGTAATCTTGAAACCTGTAGCCTTCAACTGGCAACTGAGGAAATTCTGGGGCATTTGGATGTTTCATAATTTCCCTAGTAGCCTCTCAGGGGCAGTGGTATGACAAAACAGATCCAAAGGGAACAGGACCAAATTTAGACTCCACCATGGTGAGTTCCTCAAGTCCATGAAGAATCTTGCAGATCCCTAGCTGTGGCCGAATGCCCTTCAATTTCTCCACAACAGACATCACACCTGGTCAGGAAGGGGACACAGGATTATATCAGGATTAATACCAACATTTATACCAGTTTTAAGTGCGGGTCCAATGCCAGTTGGCTATTAATGTTGAATGGTGTGATGTAAACAGAGATGCACTGAAAACAAAACAAAATTTGGAGGATCTTGCACCATCAGATCACAAATGCAACCTAGTTTTGATTCCTGCCCTGGGTCCGAGGCCTATGCCAGGTCTGAAGTCTGTCTGTGCACGACACATGCAATGGAACCACCTTGTAATTTAAAGTGCTGAAACGGGCACTTTGATAGAGAAGACCCACCAAATGATTAAAGGGCTCTTCCCGCAGCACAGGAACTAGAAGTGGACCTTACCACTATGGGAACCTTGGCAGCTTCCAGAGTGATCTGTTATGGGAAGATAAACACACACACAAGACGATTATTACAACACATTGTAGGAAAAATAATTCATTGGGTGTCTCCTGATTTGATGTTGATTTCAGGTTTTATTGATACACCTCCCATTGCATCTGACCTATCCTGTTTAAGGCTGTGGGCTGCCACAGTGTGGTGGCAGATGTTAAACTCCATTTCCAAAGCCCGTGTTTAGTCAGGAGTAAGAACCAAACATATATGTATAAGGTCAGTAACAGATCAACCTGAGATCAAGAGCATAGGAAACGTGGCGTAATTCATTTGCACTTTGACTCCTTACAGGCAGCATCAGAAATGCAACCTAAGATTATTTTAACACGGGAACATCAGAACAGACTGCAACCGTAGTAAATGAACTTGAACATAGCCACAACACACTGTAACCGCAGTAGCCTAAATTTACTTAAACGTGGCACTTAATTGTTCATATAGGCAACCTAGAGGTGATGTAGCTGCTCTCTTTTCTTCACTGATCTGTGGCATCGTGCCTGAACCTATCTCTGACACTGCATATATCCGGGTTACTAAAAAAACATTTTGAAATAGTAAAACTAGCTATGACTGAGTAAGCACATGATGATGAAAATAAAATAAACTCAACATATCCAGAGATCGTTAAACAGTGAGCTTGCTTACAGTTAGCCCAGGAAGTTAACCGGTTAACGTTAGCCTAGCGTTAGCCTATCATCAGGGGACTTACCTTGATAGTCGAATAAGTGGTTTTCGACAAAGAACTTGTAGCATTTCTCAAGTTTAGAACATGATGTTAATGAAAACATTTCTGCGATTCTGTCGACATCAGCCATTGTAGTCTTCAGCAAGTCGCGGAGTGACTCGTCGAAAATAATTTTCTCCATCGTTTATGGGTTTTACCGACCGGCTGCAGGCACTGAAGGTAACCGGATGTAAACACCCACGGCGTTTGACTACTTCCGCTTTCTTTTTTTTTTAAAGTATATTTTTTTGGGCTTTTTATGCCTTTAATGGACAGCACAGTGGAGAGTGACAGGAAACAGGGAGGCAGAGAGAGGGGGAATGACATGCAGCGAAAGGCCGTCCGATGCGGGATTCGAACCGGGGCCAACTGCAGCGAGGACTGTAGCCTCTACACATGGGGCGCCTGCTTAAACCACTATGCTACACGACGCCCCTACTTCCGCTTTCTTGATGCACAGTGTGAAAATGGCCTATCGGGGCAGGACAGGCAATCACAAAAGGCGGGAAATACACTGGTGGGGCAGGAAGTAAAATCAACAACAGACACTGACAACAGGGAAAGAAGAAAGACATTCAGAGGGGAAGTTATGACAAAAACATCATCTATTGGTAGGATGATAGAAATGTTATTCATATAACTGTCTGCTATTATACCACTGATGTAGTTATGGTTTGAATTAACAAACAGGGTAAAGCTCTGTATTAACACATCCCTGTAGAGCTCTGTCGTCCAGCAGCACTTGTTGTTTGGGACCCCGGGGGGGAGTCAGGCGGCCTGCAGGTTGGACACCGACCAGGCAGCAGAACTGGCCTGAACAAGGCGGCATCTGTTACAACACTGAGCTTTCTAACACAGGGTTGTTGTATAATCAGTCTACACACTGACACAGACACACAATGCTCTGCCAATTGGATCAATTTGAACACTTTAAAACTTTACAACTTAGTTCTGAGCAAACAAAGCCACCCCACACTGTGAGCTGACTGTCAGAGCATGACGTCTGGTCACTGGAAAGATCCTAATGAATCCATGGGTACCCCAATACCAGTGTGGGGCTGAGCTAATAGACTACACAAGGGAGGGGAGGGGTTTTGATTTCTGTTCCATCGGCACTTTGCTCTGGTCATTCTGTTAAAAACACAATGGTTCCTACACAGCTGATGATCTGGGTTTATTTGGTTTATTTGGTTTATTTCACATCGAAGTAGAAATCATCATGACATTGAAAATTGGAATTTATGGAGTGGCAAGGTGGGGACAGACTTATGCTCCAGCGAGGAAGAAGAGTTGAGTGGAACAGTCTGTCGAAATGTTGGATTTAGCGCGGGGCAAACTTTTTATCACTTCAGTCAGAAAATATACATCTATGGGATCAAAAAAAATATATGTTAAACAGGAAATCTGCAACTGGATGACAGATAAAGTTTTGATTTTAGCATTCATCCTAAGGTTTGCAGAGGGAATTCTACGTGACCAAATCACAGAGTTCTGTACGGGGCGCTGAACTCACAAATAGGGCTTTAGTCTATTTTCCAGGAAGTCAAGTGCTATTCAAGTAATACATTTCAGGTATTTTTAGTTTAAAAATGATGTGAGGGAACAGATGTGTTTTGTCTTTGTGTTGTAGTTTATTGCCTGACGTGTTATTCACTTTGAGAGTGTTATTAATCTGACGTTTAATGGAAGCGAGAAGACTTGGCAAGGACATTCTCCTTGGCTGGGTCGCAATGACCTCACTGTTGAAGTTATTGATGATGTGGAAAACACTGATTTTGGGAAATGTTTAGATAAAGAGAGTTCCAGTAAAAGAACTTAGCCCATTGGGTAACTGTCTGTTTCGGTGTGTGTTTCCTTGCCAGAGGGCGTCGACTGGTTGCTATACGAGAGAAGATTCTTACTGTGCTAGTCATGAAAAGAATAGAATGCCTTGCACACTGACCTGAGAGCCGTGCGGTAAATGTATTCTCCACATACATGTAAAAAAGGACATGAAATAGCACTTCCACCTGACTTCACCTATGGGGTTACGAATTCTCTCTTCAGTAGAAGACGTAATTTCCCTTACAATGAAGAGAGGATATTGTAATAAGAAAGTTTTAGAAGGAGATTCTCTTTACGAAGTTAAAAACACTATGTTTTATTGAATTTGTGGTTTTGTTAGACTTTGTTTTGCGAAAGTGGCTCCGAATTGGATAAATTTGATGCAGAAAATTGCTTTGTTTGGTAAAATTGGACATTATTCTGCACATTTGACCACTGTTTCTGTTAACAGTTGTAGCCATTTGAAAAAAAAAAGATTTGCAAGCTCTCATAAACATTATATTGGTTGACTGAATTTGTGTTGATTCCTGCAATCACAGGACTGCTTCACACTCCATGTTTGTATACACACACATTTCACTTTTTCCTACTAAAACTACACAAAATGAAATGTCAGTACTTTTATTCTGAATGAAGCAGAGGTGGGAAATCATTATCATTGAGTCCCTATATTCTATAACAGCATGCTTTAAAGGTCCATACTGTATAAAGATAGATATCCATGTCTTGTTTGATTATAAAGCAGGTCTAGCTTCTATAATAACACTGTGAAAGTATCAAAGCTCTCAGTCCACAGAGAAATGCACACAGCCTGTATTCAGAAACTGAGCCTTAAAACCAGCCGTCAGGACTTCTGGAACTTTGTGATGTCACAACAAAGCAGTCACTGCTCACCTGGACCCACAATCCATCCTTGCCGGATTTGTTTTCTCTTAGTGTTTACCAGAAATCTGCTATATTTTTATTAGATCACTCACCTGTTGTCACTAGAGCGTCAGAGAGAAGCCTGAGAGAGGAGATGTAAAACTACATTGAAATGGTTGTTGGTTCTTATAACCACAAATGTATCTTCTTATGGATCAACACTTCAAATTAAACACAGGAAAAGAAAAAAAATTATTCTGCCTGCAGAAAAAAGAAGAAAAGAAACTAACATGCTAATGAGACGTGTCATATTTCTACCTATCCCTACTGTCTGATCAGCTGATCACAATAACCTCCCAGGTGAGGTTACCCCAGTGGATCGGACTATATCATCTATGAATGCCTTTGTTCTTCATTGTACCTTTTCTTTATCTTTATCTCTCCCTAAGGGTGGGGGGGGCAGCTTGTTTTGGGACCGGGGGGAGGTGGAGGTTGCGGCAGGGTGTTGACAGGAGACAAGAGGAAAGTTATAGGGAGCAGAAAAGATGATGAGTACAGAGTAGAAATAAAGACGGGCAGCAGAAGGGAGGGATTAAATTGGGTGCTAACTCAGGTTAATGCTATAGGCCTCCACCACTAAATCAGGCCAGAGGAGAGAGAGAGAGAGAGAGAGAGAGAGAGAGAGGAGATGTGGAGGAAGAGAGAGGAGGAGAGGAGAGAATAAAACAGAGGACGTTGGAGGACAGGAGAGGAGAGAAAAGCAGTGAAAAGTGCTGATTTTACACAGAGCCTCAGTGAATTCATGCCATATTGATGTAATAAATTATAAGTTTATTTGAGTGTGGTTTCATCTTTTGGAATAGATTGGCTTATCTCTCTCTCACACACACTCACTCACACTCACATATGAGTTGCCCCGACTCCAGATAGGTGACATACCGAAAAAAGACAAGTGCCACCTCAGGTTGTCCATCATCTCAGCGGACCACATCAACACTCAACAGATTTGTGATGACCTTTCCAGATTAAGCTTCAGACCTTTTTCTCTGTAATGTTCAGCGCCAGCAGCGTGTTCTGTCAGCCTGTACTCAAACACTGTTTACACCATCAGAGGAGAGGAGGCAAAACACAAGGGAAAGTGGGAAGAGGAAACAAGGAGAGGAAAGGAGAAGGGAGGAGACGATGGAGGAGGAAATGACAAGGAAAACTAGAATTACCACCTCATGGTTGTATCCCTCCGCCAGTCAGTCAAGTTGCAGGACATATGGTCACAATCTTCCTTCCTGAGTTACAGCATTCAAAATAGCCAGAGGTGTTTTTGCAGAACATTATGATGTCACAGTGACGTTGACCTCTGACCATTTGGATATAAAATTTCATCAGTTCATTATTTTTTCTTTATTATTCCGCCCCACAGACAGATCCATCCATCCATCCATATGCACGTAGATCTGTGCCATTCCCGTGGACATGATATCTCATTCTGGGTGGTCAAAGGTCAAAGATCAAGATCACATTGTTCATGTGAATGCAATATATCAGGAACACCATGTCACAGCCCCTTCTGTGACTGTTCCCAGTGTTTCCTGTGTCTTTCACTGTGTCTCCTCCCCTTTTTTCTGTGTGTGTATGTGTGTGCCTCTCAGCAGGGGCGTGGCGCAGCACTGGTTACCTGGCTCACCTGTTTTTCTCATCAATCATCAAGCTCTGTGTAAGAACCCCGGCTCTTCACTCACTCGTTCCCTAATTGTTCCGTGATCCATGTGTTGACGCTCCAGGCCACTAAAACGGCTCAGGTTAAATTGTGACTACTTACTTTGCATTGTCTTGGATTATTCCTCACCAGTGTCTCTCTCTGCTTTCAGTGAATGCCTGCTCCAGTGCTGCTGCTCGCTCCCGCTGAACCTGCTCCTCCCTCACGGACCACTCACCTGCTCCGCACCAGCCATCCACCTCCACGCTCCTCCTGCTACAACCAGGAGTCTTCAACCCCCAGCATTCCCCCAGAACTCTCTCCCTCACTGATCTCCATTAAATAACTTTTTTTTTGTTTAAACACTACTGGTTGTTCTGTGCCTGAATCTGCTCCAGGGTCCAAACTGCATTTTAGTCAGAACGTAACACACCCGGAGGGAATTTCATTACTTATGCCACTGTGACCTCACAAAACACATTTTTTTGCCCATAAACCACAAATTCATTCACTAATTATGAGATAATTTAACTCAAATGTCTGTAAGGATAAAATGAAGTGATAACATTTTATATCCAAACTTCACTGTGACATATAATTTTCTGCAAAAACACTTATTTTTATAGCCATTTTTCAGTGCTGTAACTCAGGAAGGAGAGACTGTGACCATATTTCCTGCAACTCGGCCGGCCAGTTGGCATGACGTCCGTCCCATCCGTCAATTTTTATACAAATGTTCACTTGGACTCGAGCACAAATTGATTCGATTTTGATGGTCAAAGGACAAGGTCACTTATAGCCATAACTCAAGACTCGAGACAAAATGGTTCATATTTTATATGGTTCTGGATGAACAGGGATGTAACCTGACACAAGTCTGAGTGGCGAAGGAAGACAAGATGCTAATTCTAGTAGATAATTGAGTTGAACCACCAAAATCTAATCCGTTCATCCTTGAGTCCAAGTGAATGTTTTGCAACAAATTTGATGAGGTCAGGGTGTTACGGATTTGGTGTTATGTGGTGTTACAGGGTTGGACGTAAAAAGAGGAGACAGGACAAAAACAAGAAAGTAGAGGATTGGAGGACATGAGGAAAAAAAATAAGGAGAGAAAAGAGAAGAGGAAACAAGGAGAGGAGAAAAGTGGAGATGAAACCAGGGGAAGAGATACGAGTAATGAGAGGGAAAGAGGGAGAAGCAAGGAGAGAAAATGAAGAAAGAGGAGAACAGGAGAAAAGGAGATGAATGAACGATTAAATGAATATGATGAAGTGAAGATGGGGGGGGGGCAGATTGGACTTTATAATAAAATAAAAAAACAGGGTGGAGAAAAGAGGGGGAGGAGGAGGGGGACAGTTTAGCACCCTCTCTACATGCTCTGAACATCCTCTCTGTTCTCCTCCATTTCACCATGATCAGTATTCTTCCCACAATGCTCTCTTTTGCTCTCTCCATTCATTGTACCACAGGACTCCACAGTTACACAGGGTCCACAGATGGAAACGCAGAGAGTTGGAAAGACGGGGAAATTGAGCAAAAAAAAAACCCCAAGAAAGATGTGGAGATTTAACTTTTAAAACACAGAGCGACGGGGGAGGAGACAGGAAAAAAATTGATGGTGTCAGCCAGAAAAGCTGGAATTACCTAAATTTAAGCATTAAAATGTGACGGTGCTTTAAACTGAATTCTTAAGCTTTTCACTGTGTTATCTGGTTTATTTTCACTGACAGTCTGGGCACAGTTGGAACATTTAAGGAGATGAAATACGGCAAATGTAAATGAACTGTGTGCAGCAATTTCACCAAGACATCTGACTGGAGCTGGCACAGTCGTACGTGTGTGTGTGTGTGTGTGTGTGTGTGTGTGTGTGAGTGAGTTGTATGTGGTGTTAGCACACATTCAGCTTGTCCACTTAAGTCTGAGTCACACACATTCATTAATACAGTTTAGTGCACAGCTTCTCAAAGCCCAGGCCTCGGCCCACACCCGGACCAAACGGTGAGTCACGCAATATGTTGAACTAAATTTTCTATTGATCAATAACATTGTTCGTAACATTGAATACACAGTTATTCACAGTGATCCTCTGCCAGGATGAATGTAGTTTTAAATGTGCAGTATGTAACTTCTGCCGGGTCTCTCTCTCTCTCTCTCTCTCTCTCTCTCTCGTTTGGAGTTAACTAGCATTTGTTAACACAGTTGCTGTGTGGTTCATCGCTCGCTTCCCTCAGAGCCTCCGTGAGCATGTGTTGGCGCACAGACCTGGCATGTGCTTCTCGAAATGTGAAACATGACGATCCGCGGTCGTGCAGTCTGAGCACAGCGCCTTGTTCATGACGAGCTCACTGGTCCGTGGGACACCTCCCTCAACAACACACTGATAATCAGACAGCTGTCATATTCATGAACATAGAAGAACAAGGTAGCAAAGCACAGGCTGTACACTTGTGGCGACGTAAAAATTACTGTAAGATTTCAAACTAATCTAAAAAATTAAAAAAAAAAAATGTCACATTTAACTTGGCCTGTTTTCCTCTTCAGTGGTGATCCTACATTCTTGGGGGGCCTCCCAGGCAAAGTAGCCCATTGTCTATCAAAGACACACACACACACACACACACACACAAACACAAACTATCGGCAGGCGCTACAATTTACACAAGTCCCCTAAATGCCTCACATGCACAGGCAATCGGTGTAAACTAGCTACAGCAGTTTTGGGGCCGCAGCAGCGCACTGTACTGTGTCCTTACGGGAGATGTCGGGCCATCGCAAGCCCGGGGGGGGGGGGGGGGGGGGCACACAAGAGCACCACTGTCATGTATACAGCAGCTTTATTTGGCTACCTGTTTGGTGTGAAATAGACTGGTTTTGTTAAAGTTTTTTTTTTTTTTTTTTTTTAAGTTTGAAATCTGACTTTCTGAAACCTGTAAACACCCTGTGGAGAAAAGAGCAAACTGAGATACAAAAGAGGACTGAGTGAAGGAAACCCCAAGGTGATGACTTGTTAGAGAAAAAAAAAAAAAAACAAGTAGGAGAAATAACAGGAGTAGTAGAAGAGAGAAATAAACAATTTGCTCTGTAATGGCTGGCCCCGGGGTTTGAGTTTGGAGAGAGAAACTCATTCGGTGACGGTGTGGGATTCAATTTACCAGGTTGGTGATTTAGAAAGTCTCCCAAGTGGTGTGTCTAAGTGTGTGTGTGTGTGTGTGTGTGTTTGTGTGAGAAAGAGAGTACAGTACACTGTATGTATGTCTGTGTGTGTGTGTGTGTGTGTGTGTGTGTGTGTAGTGATTCCTGCTAAATGTGTTCTAAAGGTTTGTTCATATCGACATCATGCTGAGATAACACCTTTCTGGATGGCTTCATGTGAGGGCATGAGTGTGTCTGACACATGAAGCCTGTAACAACTGTTTTCTCGCTCCTAATTGCGTCAGCACCACCAACACCACAAATTTAACGTTTTTCTAACATACTTGGGAATTGTTCTGTTTCTTTGTTTGTCATCGTTTATCTCATTTTCTATGAGGGAACAATTCTGTGAAGTTAATATTTTTTTATTAAATTACACTAGACTTAAAAATGGGGAAGGGAGGAAAATAAATCTTTCTATCTTGCTGTGGGGGACATCTAAAAAAAATGAATAAACAGTAAACTTTTACTACTAACGGGGTCATCCCAGAGGAACTCAGGTTCTCATACTCAGGTTTCTATAGACTTAAATCAGAGGGTCAGTAGTATAGCTGGAGCTAATCCCGCACACACCTTTAAGGTGGTCATTAGATTATTAAAAAAAAACACACTAAAACAACCAGGTGACCAATTTACAGAGGCTGCTTTATGTCAATTAGCTATTAATTACATTGAAGTTCACTGGCAGTGTTTTGCTGTGGGATCCTATACTGAAGATTATTGTTTAATATTATAATTGGGTGGACTTTTTCAGTATTTAAGACCACCAGTACTTAATGTTTCTCTAACAAGTGGCTACAGTTGCCTACATGTATTCATAAATATCTGAGTCATGCTTAAATTGCCTGTAGTGGTGTTTTGAAGGCAAATTATAAAAATGTATCTTCAATTAAATAATTGTGTTAGAAATTAATTGGAACAGAATTTTTCAGCCAAACTGGATGACAACGTCTTCCACTCAGCCAAGAGTAAAATATTGAACAACATGCCATTTAACTTCATCATGGTATTCATGGTCCCCAGAGCATGCCTCATATGACTTTTAATCTTGTGCCTCCCACACTTAAACTTTTTGGCTCAGAATGGAACTAATGGATGAATGTTTGTACATTCATGTCCCCTCAGGATTAATTGTAATAATTTTGGTATTTCCTCAAAGGCCGCAAGTGGTACAGTGAAATGAATTCGCATGTACTTTCCTAATAATTACTTGTTGAAGAGTGGTTAAGTTGTGACTATACTTTGCAGGGCTAAGTTGTGAACTGCTATAACAAGCAACCTAACATGCTAACTGGCCAGGCTAGTGCAAGTCAGCTACAGTAGCTCCTGAAGCTTCTTTCTGTTTCCCTCTATTGTTCTGTTTACTTCCACCTGGCAGTTTGTTTACCACAGTCCACCAATTCATTGATAAAAAGCTACTGTAGAGGGAGAATAAAGCTCTCCAAGCTAATGAGTGGTCTTAGCTTAATTACCACCTAGACAATTAGTAGTAGTAGTAGTATTGTAGCAGTATTTCTACCATCAACTTCTGTCCCATAACTGTCTGCAAACCATTTTCATGGTACAGTTTTGAACTTTTACAGTTACTCCGAATCAGTAGATTTAATAAAAGTGAAAGTTGCAACAAATGATTGGCTACTGTCACAGTTCACCAAGGTGACAGATTTGCTTCACCCTGTATTAGTTGCATATTTGTTGTATATGATTGTTATTTAAGTTTGAGGTAAGATTTTTCTACAAATTTCTTGTCAATTACCATTCGTGTGAATTATGCTGAATGAATTTTGTTCTTTATACAAGAGTTTAGGCTATAGATCTAAGTGCTGTACAGATGTGGTGAGTAAAGCTATCTGTCACTGGTTCATAATATACATTTTTGAATACATGTCAAGTACCTCATAGAGTATGTTGAGCTTGTTGTAGATCAGTGTGCAGTCTGCTGTCACCTAGGAACGCTGAGATGAGACTTTACTCTGATAAAGGGCAACATGATGGATTAGCGCACTGATTATCATTCATTCATGCATTGTGAATAACTTCGTCCCTACTGACACACACGCACACGCACACACACACACACACACACACACACACACACACACACACATACACATATTATCTGGCATTTACATTCAAGGGGATGGTAGCATGCAGACACTCTCAAACACATTCACACTCACATTTCAAGTTGCGAACTGCTGTAATCTTCCAGCATCCTTCATCTGTGGTCCAATCAGTGATTGTATGAGCGATTCCAAAATCACTGAGTGACTGTTTGGATAGAAATAACCCACTCTGACACAGCAGCTTGAGATATAAAATGTAAATAGGATGTGTTTCTAAAAAGACTGAAAGGATGAAGCCCAACACAACTGCAATGTTCAGGAGAGAACGAGTTATAGAGTCATCAAATTAAAGTGGGTTCTTCTGGGCACCATAAATTTGCAAGTTGTTGTTTGCAAGTTCAAATGTTTAAGGGGATCACAAGAATAATCATAAAGATTAAAACATAAGGGATTATAAATATCCACAGCACGGCAACACCACCATTAATTATCTCACGAATAAAGTTTCTTATCTGACCTACAACCAAGACCCTCTGAAAATATTACCAGTGAAAAGTATTGCAGAATGTTGGTAATCAGCAGGGGGTCAAAGGTCACTCTGGATACTATAAAGAAGCACAGAAAGTTTTACTGCTATCTTCAAAATGTTACATTTAACCTCATGGTGGCATTAGAGGAGTGTCCTCTTGGGTGTGCAAAGGTGGGTGATAAATTTCATGGGATTCTGCCCTTTAGACTTTTATATGTAGACTTTTGAATTTTTGTAGAAGCAAAGTAGAGGTTGCTGGCACAACTTCACCTAAATCCAAGGTGCATGGAGAAAGGAAAAAGTCTAAAGAGTCTCCAGCCACACTTGCAGTAAACAGGAAAACTGCATTATTAGACCAACACGTTTTGGCTTGTGGGCTTCATCAGGCTAATCACAAAACACATCACAAGCAACATTCAAATAGGGTAAGTATGAGACACCCAAAATATAAAACAACCAACCATATGCAAACACACACATCCACAAACACATCCATATCTGCCAATTGGGCTTTTACAAAGAAGGGTTGAGCAAATGCACATGTGGCTTTAGGCCAATCGTTGTCTCAGGCAGGAAGAGAGGTAAGGGGACTGTCCAACAGAAGACATGGTTGACACCAAATTTAATCCATAGCCTGGACCCTTCAAAAGAGACCTTTCCTCAAAATGTGTCCATTTGATGTGGCATAGGCCCACCCCAAAAATATTCAAAGAAACTCTAGTGCTACACATGTAAAAAGTGACAAGTGACAACATTAAAAAAAACTACATCATACAGAGGTTATGAGAAAACATAAATACAACCAAACCACACTGTGGAATTTTTTCCCAATAGTGACACATGAGGACAGATCAGGGGGGTCAACAGAAACATCTTTGGGGACTATGAATATCCACTACAACCTGATGGAAATCTGTTAAGTTAGTTGTTTTTAAGAATTCTTGCTCTTGACCAAAGTAGTGGAGTGTTGGATGAATACATGGACCAACCAATGGACTTGACTGACACTGCCACGAGGATGACGATTTTCTGTAGGCCAACCTGGATGTTATCATCACCCAGGTTCCCCTGGACAAAAAGCCAATGGGACATTTCCATTGGCTTTTGGATTATTGCAGAAAATAAGCTCTGTGACGAACAACAGTTTATGATACTGTTTTGTTCAGGAGGATAATCTCCACTAATGAACACCGCTTTGATGGTTTTTGAAGGTTAAAATACAACCACCAGGAGTAAAAAGCTAATGTTAGGCTATAAACCAACGACACCACAGTCACATGACTTCACCGTCACCACCACTGAACTTCAACTTGTAGTTTGATTTAGCTCTGACCTCTTCTACAAAAGTCTTTCCTCTTGTAAAGTTAGTAGCAGTTTGTAAGAGCGCCAGTATAAAGACAGCGAGGCTGTAAAGGTGGACCGGTGAGTGCATCAGTTTTCATGTTCGGCCTGATGACCTTTAACATCCCAGACAACCTCTGTAGTCTCATTTAGACGCTTGTTAGAGTTTTAAGAGACGTAAAAGCATCAGGAATTCATGTGGTAGAATTAAATGTGAGCTTGTCTTAACCACAGACCTTGTTTCAACCATCCAACCAAAAACTTAGAGACTTAATGATGAGGAAAACGGAAATGCTGCTAACTCTATTCCATCTTAGAAAACATATAATGAATACCGTCAAAATTTGATCAGTAAATACAAACATGACTTTTTAGCCTGTGACAGATTAGTCCTCTCGAGTTCACGTTGGGAGAGAATCCAGATGGAACTGGCCATGAAACACTTAAGTACTTATGAACTATCAAAGCTCACAACAACTCTTTGCCCTTTCCCTGATCTCCTCTCTGCTCATCCACTTTGCAAAGACAGGCTTTTTGCTGCTGAGGCTTTTGTGAACAGTGAATGCACAGGAGGAGGGCGAGCACAGATTTGAAGGACCGACTCATCACAGTGATCACGGTGGGGCTCTGCTCAATGTTGTCCTAATGATCTCATGCAGAAATTAATTATCGCCAGCACATTGTCCCATCGAACAGTTCAAACCAAGGGCAGGTTGTTTGGGTTTCACACTTAAACGCTACTTAAAATTCACCCCGAGCCTTTCACACCCTCTACCTGCACCTCTCTGCCTCAGAGCAGCTTTGTATTACGGCTTTATGACACCCGACGTGGAGCATTACAAGCCTTTTGTGTCCCCAGCTGTACTCGTCCAACCAAAACAAGACGGGAGTACAGAGCGGTATATCAGCTCTCTAAGCATACGTCTTCATTCACAGCCACGAAGCGCACACAGGGATACAAAAGACACACACTCGCAAACTCTCTGTGAAAGTGGAGGAAAATCCAAAGTCATTGAGGCACTAGCTGAGAGACTGGAGGCCATTTTTCACAATGTATCGACTGGCCGGGCTTTGTTCACTGTTGGCATTGACATTTATTTGACGAGCGCGGGCAGAAAGCACGAGTGACGCACTCTGAATACAAAAGAAGCATTAAAGAAATAAAAGGGAATTTTAAAAGGAATAGTTTGACATTTTGGAAAATATATTTGTAATGTCAGGCAAACAGCGGAGACCCCAAGAGATCATCGGCCCAGCCGAGAAACGGTTTTGATTTTTTTATAATGAATAATAATATAAAACACAGAAAAGCAGCAAATTGTCATATTGGAGAAGCTACAACTATAATGTGTCTCCCATTTCATTTGATGCCATGAATCAAATCTGTTGTAAATTAATTTACTTATGATGTACGTATTGAATAATGAAGTAATTGTTTCAGTTCTGCTTACAATTAAGTGGTTATGAGAGAATTATTCTTTTTCAATTTGTACTGCTAAATTCTACAAAAAACAAACAAACAAATACACATTCCAGTTACATTTTTGTACAGTTGATCTGTTTTAATAAATTGATCTAAACTGGACACATTTTTTTTTTATTCAGAGAAGCCAGTTTATTGAAGTGTTTATTTAAAGGTCCAATATAGTATAAAGGTAGATGCCAATGTGTTGTTTGATTATAGATCAGGTCTAGGTTCTATATTAATACTGTGAAAGTATCAAAGCCTCAGTCCACAGAGAAATGCACACAGCCTGTATTCAGAAACTGAGCCTTAAAACCAGCCGTCAGGACTTCTGGAACTTTGTGATGTCACAAAAAAGCAGTCACCACCCTCAGCCATGCCCTAAACTCTGCCCACCTGGACTCACCATCAAACCCTGCAGGGTTGAGTGTGTTGAAATCTGCAAAAATTTTTATTGGTTCACTCAGAAAACAGTCAGACTCAGAGCCTCCTCTCTTCTGATTGGCTCACCAACTAGAGCTCCAGAGAGAAGCCTGAGAGAGGAGATGTAAAACTACACTGAAATGTTTTTGTTAAAACCACAAATATATCTTCTTATGGATCAACACTTCAAATAAAAAACTTAAAATTTGAGACATTTAAGCAAAGAAATTTTATTTCGTTTAGTTTTAGTGCTGCTTATTTGGTTTTTGTTTTGTGTGAAGAAGTACTTCTTTTTCCTTTGAATTTGTGTTTGTATATACTCACATATTAGCATGTCTTTTTTTCATAAAGGTTAATAATGCACCTTTTTTGAATCTGGTGTTTCCAGCTGATCACATTTTGCCTATTCTTATTCTCTCCACAGTCATCAGGACTATAATTAGCCTTATCATGCTGGAATCCAGGGGAGGCTGTTGACCCCTGACCTGAACCTCTGATCCATGACTTTAGGAGACATGGATTTAAAGGAAGTGGTTAATAAGGGCACGGGGGAGGTTAATAATGTTAGTGCACTTGACTTGAAGTGCTATTCAAGGACAAAACCTGGATAGATGAAATATTAGATTTGAGGGAGAGGAGAGCAGAGGAGGGTTGACGGAGCAGAGTCAGGGAATCAGCAGGGAAACAACTAATATTACAGCAACCTGAAAAACGTCTGAACATATTATTCCTTTTTGAATAAGAGAGGGAAAAATCCACAGGAGGGATCTTACTTTCTGAATGTTAGCTGAATAATTTAAGTTTTTTTTCCCCCCAAATAATAATTTATGAATAAATCAGTCATTTGATTCAACTAATTTGTAGCCACTGCACATACATGTCTTACTCTGAGAAGCCAGTGCACTGGATGAGTGTCTGCTCTGACTGTTTGGGTCCCGCTTTCTGTTTGTCTCTTGTCTGATGCATTATTTTTCATCTGGTAGTTGGATGCTGTTTCCCTGTCTGTACAGATTTGTCAGAATTTAAAATTTACAGTGTTTAAGTGTAGCATGACTTGCCTTGTACTCTAGTGGAAGGTATTTGTAAAACAGGCTGTCACTCTGATCCATTCCCTTTTCTAGTGACCTCTCAGTAAGCTAAGCTATAGTGGTTGTCTTGTTTATAGCAGCTCTGATCAATATTTTTATACTAACAATGGAGAGTTAAAATGTGAAAAGCGTGGTGACTCACAGATAAATACCAGTTCACCTTCAGCTTCTTTCAGCTCATTATTTTGTTTTTATTCACATTATTTAACACTGATCCAACAAGCAGCAACATGATCATATAAATGGTTAATTATCACTGCATAAAATTGCACTAGGATCTCTAGTCTGTGTATCGTTAAACACGTTGTCTAGGTAAATATATGACACCAAATTGTTCTTTACTCTTTAATTCTTGTGTGTAATATGTGTGTGATATGACGTGTAAAAGACTCGACTTGACTTTCACTAGACAGAGGACTTAAAAGGACTTTATTAAATATTTGCATTTTCTGCATATTTGTTTTTGAAACATGATTCGGTGATTTCTAGTGCAATGTCCAAAAACAGGCGATCACGGGGAGGGGCTAAGTCCAAACAGAGTAACATTCGGATTGCAGGAGGAGAGAGAGCAGAGCACTTTGCAAGTTCCATGTAGAGATGTATAGTAATAGTAATGAGTATAATGGCACTCAGTAGAACGCATACTTATGCCAAGGCCAAACAATCATCAGATTAAGGAAAGTGATTAATAAAAAACCCTGGATCTTGGCTTGAGACTTGCACATGCGTGACTTACTCCTCCTTACTCCTTTCACAATCCTCATTATATCGATAAATGTGTTTTATCTTCTCAGTGCATGTGAATGCACATGTGTTTGTAGGAGAAATTGCAGCTAAAAGTATGTGTATTAATACAAATAATCACAAGTGGATATTCTGTGTATGTGTGTGAGTAAGTGACCCATCTCCTCACCAAACACACATTACCCATCTACAAAGCAGCTGACTACGATGCTGCTCTAATTACAAGCTATAGAGGTCATACATGATCATTATGTTTTTTTAACTTAACAATACTAATATCTTAAGTTTTTAATATATAAAATATGAGATAATGGATGAAAGTTATAATTTGAAATAAGAGGGACTTCAAGGCTTTGTTATCTATAAGGGCATCCAGTTCTCTGAATAGACCTTTTAATAAAAGAAGAATGAACAAAAGAAAAAAAAAGGAAGGTGCAAGACTTTTAATTTCAGCCCACCTTTTTCAATTATTCACAGCCACTTAGCAGATTAACTTTTACCTGGCAACTTCTGAAACCTCACACCGTCGCGGAACGTCAAGGAAACATCAAATATTGAGACGGAGAAAAGTGAGTGATAAATATTGCAGGTGCTGGAGGAATCTGTGCAGAGGCACGAGGCCGGGAAACATGCAGGCAGATTCACCTGAGAGGGAGTGATTCAGATGGTAGCATCTTACCTTCAGCATTTATAACACATTGTACGAAGATGGTTATTAATGGACAGTATTCGTCAACATCCTGTGAAGAAATGAATGTTTTACTAAATCATTGGTGAATGTACTATCGTGCATTATCTTGTGGGCCTCCACTTATGGCAGTCCACAGTAGGAGTTGGATTTCTTAACAAGTGTATTATATATGTATTATATCAGCTACATTATATGGTGTTATAAACTATTTGTTAAATGCTTATATGGCGCCGGATGTGATCAATGTGTGGATGTGATGTATGTGTGTGTGTGTGTGTGTGTGTGAGTGTGTGAGTGAATGTGGTGAGTAGTGTAAAGCACATGGAATAGTCGATAAGACTAGGGGATTGCTATGTAAGTGCAGTCCATTTATCATTTAGTTGAATGTACAAATATAGAGACATCACAACATATACCATAACATATAGGAGGTATTAAAAGAGGTAACAAAATGCAAGAGTGAACTGACTGTATTAAATCTCCATTATCACTGACGAGATCAGTAGCGGCAGCACTCCTCACAGCTGTGATAAACACAGTAGGTTACTTCCTCATCAAAAGCCTGTGAAAGCCGGTCCACCTAATGTCCAGAGCTTCTACAGGCTACAGATCAAACTGACCGTCCAACTGACCTGAAGACAGTCCGAGTCAGAGCTGAACGTCATGGCCGGACGAATGGTAATGTTTTCATTTCTACTTAATACGGTGCTTTTGAACCATTTACTGACGAACATGGTGACGCATTCACATACCGACACCAAAATAATGAAATGCAGTAGTGGTGATGCGTTCACTTACTGACGTACATGCTGACGTGCATTTCAACTGCCGGACCTTTGAACTGAACTGTACAAAATTTCGCAAATCACCAAAGTGATTTGTGATTTCCACCTCTATTAAACGCACTCTGGATGCTCAGAACATTGTGATGAGAACACGAGTGCTCACAGGAAGTAAATTGTGGAGCTGTGTCATAACTCAAAGTACAAAGATAAACTTTGTGGGGAGAAATATCGAGGTTAAGGCGAGGCAGCACAACAACAGCCGCTGCCATCAGTTTTTACACTGCGTTCATTCATCCACAGCACCACTGTCACACAGAGCCGTTTGATAAGCTCTGACAGACCTCACAGCCCAATACATAATCAGTTATGTGTGCAAGTCTGAGGAAAATAGACCCGTAGCCTAAAAAGATGCTTCAGGTCACAGCTCTACTCCAGTGTTGACAGCTGCATTGATTAAAAGTGAAGTGTATCTGTCCCATTAGACATCAACTAAAGATGCATCTGAAGCTCGTCTACAGCAGGGGAAAGAAGAGGAGAAACTTATCTGGTCACAAAATCCTGATTAGCTACAACACACACGCGCACACGCACACACACACACACACACAAGCAGCAGAACACACATTTTGGGATGACTGGGTTCTCTCATATGACACAGACATGCAGTGTACACACACATCTTTGCTGTGAACTGACATGATCACATTTCTCTCTCTCTAACTCTGTTATGCACACACACACACACACACACACACACACACACACACCATTCATCACTATTTGTCACAGTCGTGAGTCATCCAGCCCCGTAGAAAAAAAAAAAAAAAAAAAAAAGGAAATATCTGGGCCACTCTGCAGGACAAGCACTGACACTTCATTTCAGATAGCTGTTAAAGATGAATGCTGCGTGCATGTACATACGTACGTACGCGTGCACACTTACAGTGCATCCAGAAACTATCACAGCCCTTCACTTTGTTCACATTTTGTAATGTTGCAATCTTTTGCTAAAATTGTTTAAATCCTTAAATCCGACAAAGTGAAAACAGAATTTGAGAAAATTTAGCAAATTTATTAAAAAGAAAAAATTGAAATATCACATTGACATAAGTATGCAGACCCTTTACTCAGTACTTAGTTATGAAGCACCTTTGGCAGTGATTACAGACAAGCTTTGCACATCTGCATTTGTGGATTTTCTGCCATTCCTCCCTGCAGACCCTCATCAAGCTCTGTCAGGTTGGATGGAGGCCGTCGGTGGACGACCATTTTCAGGTCTCTCCAGAGATGTTTGATTGGGTTCATGTCAGGGCTCCTGCTGGGACACTCAAGGACATTCACAGAGTCCCTGTGCCACACCTGTGTTGTCTCGGCTGCGTGCTTAGGAAGGTGAACCTTCCGCCCCAGTCTGAGGTCCTGAGCTCTGGACCAGGTTTTCATTTAGCATACCACTGTACTTTTCTTCACCATTGAAATGGTATTAGGCAGGTGATGAGTGGTACATGATTTCCTCCAGACATGATACTTAGAATTGAAGCCAAACAATTCAATCTTGGTCTCATCAGTCCAGAGAATCTTGTTTCCCACAGTCTGATAGCCTTTTGGTGCTTTTTTTTTTTTTTGGAAACTCAAAGCAGCTTTCATGTGACTTTCACTGAGGAGAGGTTTCTGTCTGGACACAAAACCCGCTTCGGTGTAGTGGTACAATGATGGTTGTCCTTCTGGAGGTTTCTCACACCTCCACACAGGATCTCTGCAGCTCAGCCAGAGAGACCATCAGGTTCTTGGTCACCTCTCTTACCGAGGCCCTTCTCCCTCGATTACTCAGTTTGTTCGGGCAGCAGCTCTAAGAAGAGTCCTGGTTGTTCCAAACTTCTTCCTTTCAAGACTGACGGAGGCCACTGTGCTCCTGGTAACCTTCAATGCAGCAGAATGTTTTTCTATCCTTCCCCAGGTCTGAGCCATATATACAGTGTCTTTCTTAATCATGTCCAATCAGCTGCATTCACCAAAGGTGGACTCCAATCAAGGTGTAGAAACATCTCAGAGATGATCATGAGAAATGGAGGAGCCTGAGCGACATTTCAAATGTCACAGTAAAGAGTCTGAATACTTACGTCAATGTGATATTTTAGTTTTCCCCTTTTTAATACATTTACTAAATTTTCTAAAATTGAGTTTTTGCTTTGTCATTATGAGGTAAAATGTATTTGAATGATTTTATCATGAGCCTGCAAAAAAGTGAAGGTGTCTGAATCCTTTCTGAATGCACTGTGTGTGTCTGTATGTGTGTGTGCGTGCATGCGTGCATGTGAATGTACTGTACGTGTGTTACTGTGGAGGCAGAGTGGAACATGGGCTGCAGCAGTTGAGGATTGTAAAAGCCTATTATTGCTTATTACAAAGGGAGAATGAAAATTAGAATTCATCGCAGCAAATCAAACACAAACAGACACACACACACACACACACACACACACGCATTGCTAGGAGCCTATGACACAGCATAATATACTGCCACTAAAGCACAATCAATTGCAAAAGTCACCTCTGTTTGCTGGTTAAATAAGACACCAGCAATGAGTTTGATTTAGCTTTTACACACACACACACACACACACACACATACACACAAACAAACAAACTCATATATACACTCTTGTACTTCTATCTTTGTGAGGACTCTCATTAACATAATGCATTTTCTAGCCCCTTACCTGAGCTTAAAAGCTAATTCAAACTCTAAAACCCAGTCTTGACCCTCAATAAAGGTGAAGGTTAAAGGGGACACACTGTATGGAAAATACTTTTGGTCCTCACTATATAGCATTTACAACTACACGTACACATACACACACACACACACACACACACACACACACACACACACAGGCCAAAACACTAACACAAAGTCACCTTTTAGAATTGAATATGTGATATTCTACTGGGAAATACAGCACTGTACACATTTCCATATAGACCAAACACACGCACACACACACACACACACACACACACACACACAGAGTCCAGGCCAATATTTGGACAGTTTGTGTTCCTCTGGCTCTGTGCATCAGCTCATTCAATTTGAGATCAAATAATGGATAATGGACAGAACAGTGCCAAGTCACAGCTTTCAGTTGAGCTGGTTTACATCAATCTAACCGTCTGGGAGACACAGACTGTTTATTACACCAAATTACAAGGAAAGCACACATGGCCATTTAATGTTTTTGGTTAACTGTGTCATTTCAATGTTAGTTCATGCAAATAAGAGCTCACACACTGGTCAGTGGTGACTGAGAGTTGAGAGGAGCCATTCAGATTGAGGTGGCGTTATCTGTCAATCAGTGGTGACCATGGAAGCGAAGATGACATTAAAAACTTTAAAACTCTTAGAGATATCAAAGGTAGTTGGTTTGCAAAACTCAATTCAATAAACTTTATTTGTTCCCATAATGAGAATGACAGTAATATGAGAGAATGACATTACTAGTACAAATAAATAACTGACTGAACACATTTTGATAGAAAATTAGCTACATGACTGCAGACTGAGCAGCACAAGTCTTGTGCATGACTTGAAAATCGTTTGCATGGTGAAGAAGAACCTCTACATGACTGCACAGCGGGAATGTGCGGTCGTAGGCGCGCATGTCTCCTCCTCACCTCATCTGTCAAACATGGTGGTTCTGCTATGACTTGGACATGTATGGCTGCCAATGGAGCTGGCACACTGGTATTTCACTGGCACGCGAGTATTCTGTGCTCAGCTTCAGCCAAAAATGCATCATTTCATTTCATGTACAGCCAAACAGCTTCCCAGGGTGAGGAGGTGGAATATCGTGGACTGAGTCGGTCACCTGATCTCAGTCTGACTGAGTTGTGTTACGCTTACTGAAGACCAGGCTAAAGGCAAAGAGACCGCGCCAGGAGCAGGAGCTTAAGAACAAAAAAACGTGTCCAAATACATATGGACCGACCATTTTCACACACAGACACAGTCACAGACACAGACACAGACACAGACACACACACACACACACACACAGACAATATGCGATCTCGTTTTAACTTCATTAACGCTATAATCCCACAGTTCTCTACATGGGGCGGCTGAATTCTCCACCATCATTGAATTAACTGCAGCTTTTATTAGTGTGGTGACTATATTTCTTTCAACTAGCCATTCCCATGGGTATAAGCTACTCTCAAATAGACACAGAGGCCCACACACACACACACACACACACACACACGCATACACACACTCCCTGTAGCGCAGCCCATTCGGGGTCATGCCCCGTCGTTAAACCTTCTTCCCCTTTTCCCTCTAATGGATGATTGATTAGCTAATTAGTTTTAAGATGAATGTCTCCATGCTTATGTTTAACCTAACAGCCCCCCATCCGAGTATCCCATGCATATTATAGCCATAATACACTTGTGGTAAATTAAATTTTAAAGATATGGAAAATAATGTCATTAGCTGAGCACAATGTATTGAAATAAATCCACTTGTTAATTTGTGCTGAGATTTAATTCCTACTCTCTAATGGACCTGTCGCCATTCATTTCACCATTTAGTCAAAATTCAGAAACTCCATTGTGGCTGCACCAGACTCAGGATCACATGGACATCGATTTAGGTTAGGTTAGGTTTCACTAATAGCACTGGACACTGTACCACTGGTCACCATTTCAATGGTGATCTATTTGTCTGGTAGATCATTGGCGTCTTTCAAACATATTAATCTGATTGCAGTGTGTTGGTCTCATTTCTGAATAAGCCTCCTGGCCACTTATTACATCACAGTAATGACACAGCACAGATGTGAATTGAATTCGGTCAAATGAACGTAGAGTCTGCAGCAGCACAAGGTTTAACATGCAGAGAGGTTGAATGCTCGTCTTGTACCTGCCACAGCCCCTTCTGTGGCCACTGCACTTCCCCAGTGTTTCCTGTGTTTGTTTCCCTGTCTGTCGTTCCCTGTGTCTCCTCCTCTTTGTGTGTGTGTGTGTGTGTGTGTGTGTGCTTAGGGGCGTGTCTAAGCGCTGACAACCTGGCACACCTGTTACTCATCACTCATCAAGCTCTGTATAAGAACCCCGGCTCATCACTCACTCGTCGCCAGATTGTTCTGCGCTCTATGTGCTAACGCTCCAGGCACACTTGCTCTGAGAAAACTTGATTTGATCACTTGTTGTTGCTTTGTTGGAAGTCACTCACCAGTACCTCTCCTGTCATCAGTATCTGCCAGAACCGGTGCTGTGTCTGCTCCTGCTGATCATCTGCCATTACCTGCCACCATACTCGCCTGCAAGCATCGGCTTTCCACCTGCAGACGCCACCCATCCCTCCTGCACTTCCTATCAACGCTCCGCTTCGACAAAGTTAATACCAAATCTGTCTGTGAATGTTCTCATTCGTCCAGGTCATAGTTATCTCTCTCTCAAATTAAATCGAAGGCAACTGGACTTGTATTTGTCTGTGGAAGACGTTTCGCCTCTTATCCAAGCGGCTTCATCAGTTCATCATGTATTGGTCTCTCTAGTCCGCACTAGTCTGACTAGTGACTAGACCAATACATGATGATAATTTGAGAGAGAGTTAATACCAAATCGTAACATACCACCGTCTATAATGTCACTGTAATTCATCTATCATCTCAGCCGTCGTCACATACGTCTCTGCAAGAGCCGATTTTGAAGTTGTTGAGCAGGTTCTTCTCAGATCAGACAGGTGCTGAAACAACAGGAAGTTAGTTATTGTAGTTCAACTAGTAGTGCAGCTGATTTGGCCGATTTACTAACATGGTCAGCAGTTGCAGTAGCTGTAACACAAAGCTCACCACCCACTGGGACATATTTGTGAATCATCGCTGTATCTCCCAGTTGTAATGTGTAACATTACTGTAGCTGTGATAATGAGGGTGGGGGGAGCTAAATAACTTCTAATCATTCATCAAAGTTTTGAGTTTCTACAGGGTTTTTCGGAAAGTCAGCTTGTTCCTGTATACGGTCGTTCAAAAGTCGTCTGGAAGAGTACAACCCAATCAGCAGATTCTCTGGGGTATCGTCTGAAAGCTAGCTTGACTACCAGCCGTCGTATCTACAGTGTCTGTCATTTTCATGAGTGTGACTGTGCTCCATTGACAAAGACTGACGCTAGGCGAACAGAGCTAGGACAGCTGCCTTTTTTTTGGAGGATTGCACATTGATAATCTTGGGATCTTTGACATGTGACTGGTGATTTAAGTCAAAAGTGCTTGTCAAGCTGTCCATGACTCAGCTTCTACTGTTCTGAGGCCAGTAATTATATTGCAGCATTATATGCAGATGTGTGTGGGAATTAAACTTACAAATTGAGCACTAAGTGTCAGTAGTAGCAAGTAGACAGCAAATTGCACTACTTTCAATAATTTACTTCCATTTAACATTATGAGTTTCAACTGAATTTCATGAGTTATCAGTATCGTACTGACCAAGTACCTCACAGAAGAGCTTGACAGCTTCCAGTCTGCAATTGATGCTTTCAATCAGGACCTCTAACACAACCTGGATGGACTGAGGGATGAGCTGAGCACACACATTGTCCCTCATCGCTTGCAACTCCTGGCCAGTCTTGAGAGGAAGTTTGCGGCAGACCTCCGTAGCCTCTATGAAACCTCCAATGTTGCAATGAAGGTTATGGAGGAGAGGATCACCAGCACGGGTGACTGCCTCTCAACCAGGCTGCAGGCCCTTGAATGAACAAATGGAGAGTTAGCTGGAGCTGGCGCCTCCCTGCCACCCCTCCTACATCACCTGTGGATCCTGGTGCTTTTCCTTCATCCCCTCCTTTGCCGGCCTCACCGCAGCCCCTCACAGTGGGAGCACCACCGCTGCAGACCAGCCCCAGTACAGACATGCTGGAAAGCTTCCTGGAAATGGGGATGGCAGAGTTTTCAGGGGACGACACGTCCATGCTGGAGGTCACAGCAGATGCTCCACCGCAGCAGGCCGGAACCACTCCACCGCTGGCGTCATCCAACGCAATGCCATCGTCCCAGCTGACCAGCCCAGACACTACACCTCAACCATGCACCTCCCTGGTAAAGGCCGCTACCGACAAAAAAGGTGCAGGAGGAGCAGAGGGACTCTGTTAAAAGGCACCACAGTGTTCAGTGACATTACTTACACGGTTTTATATTTTTCCTGTGTGGTTTGAGTTGTGCTGAGGTAGATAAATGATTCTAAAGTACCAGATCTGTGTAAATTCAATCCTCCAGTGGAAAGGGATGTACACAGATCATTTACAAGAGTAAGGGGTATTAGGAGAAGGACTAAAAGTGCAAAAGGCTTTGTATTGAACCCTATTTAAAGTCAGAAGTAAAACAAATAAAAGAAAAAAAAAATGCAGAATGGCCCGTTCCACAATCATGTGTTACTATATTACAATGACGGATGAAATAATGTGTTCATCTTTCATGTTAGAGTTGGCAATTGCGGGTCCTTTTTTGTAATTTCAAGAGTAAAAGTAGCAAAACATCTGCTCTGTTCCAAGTAAGAGCACTGTTGTCAAAACCTTACTTAAATTTCATGAGTTATCAGTATTTCAACTCAGGTTTGTAAGCCAGTTCAGTGAAATGTAAATTTCAATGTGTTAGCCTATGGTAACCGGATCCCTCAGAAACTGACCATGACCTCTGTTGTGGCAGCAATATTAATGTGCAGTGCAAATAGTCCTGCTGTGCTGCTCCAGAAAAATTGAGAGGATTTGAGGATGCTTAACATTATGAACTGAACTGTGTGAAGTTTACTCAAAAACAAAACTAGAATTGTATCACCTGGCCTATCACCTCAAATATCTTACAAAATGACACAATCCCCCCTAAACTTGACTCCCTCTGTGGCTACAAACTGAACAGACATTATACAATGACATACATTTATCAGTTATTTATCAGTCAGCCAAACCATCAAGCAACATCACTGTTTTCAAAATCTAACTATGGCTTCAACTCTGTGAACTTGGTGGAATGCACTTCAAATCAACTCCACAGTTGCACCGCCCCTCCACTCAGCAATTTGGAACAACTCAGATTTCTCCATCAATAAAAAAAAACATTACATTTCACCATATCATTCAAGGGAATACCCTTGTCAATTTTAAACATTTAATCCAAAAGTTCAGCATTGGGAATAAACAGTTTCTGCAATCCCTGCAATTAAAATTGACAATCCTATCAAAGTTCAATAGATCTTTCAGCAGTCTAACTCATCCAATTACAACAGAGAAGATGTTGAATCTTGCAGGTCAAAAGAAATTCTATTTAGAATTTATACAACTCTCAGCAACTCATTATCTCTCCCAGTTTTCAAGTGCAAATGAGACCTCTCCATTAGCACCAATGCCGACTTCTGGACTCTCTCAGCATTACAATTACACCGCGCTACTTGTAGCTTTCTCCTCACAGCCCTAATTATTGCCAAGACCATCCTCTTAAACTGGAAATCAAAAAATAACCTAAACATCACAAAGTGGAAGAATCTTCTAATAGATCATATATCCCTGGAAAACAAAAGGTATGTTTCCCTCAACCATAAAACAGCTGATCCATCATCCACAGTCAAAAAAATGCACCTCCTCTACTGCCCCATCTCCAATCCAAAATACAATGATGAATGAACACATACATACACTCTTTCTATCACAATAAGATTCTGCCATCGTTAGCACATTTCCCTACATCTTTCTTCTCCCTCCATCCTTTCCTCATCTTTTCCCTCTCCTCGTATCCTCTCGCAGAGCCACAGAATTAAACATAGCTTCACATACCTACCTGACATATACTGAATGTGTATGTCTGCAGTATAACAAAATATGAACAAGTGTAAAGGTCTGAAGACTTTTCTGAATGCACTGTATATATTGTGAAGGGTTTAGAGGTTTTGGTTGTGTATTTTTTTCATCTTCTGTCAAGATAGCTAAAATATTAAATATGACTGTGGATGGAATTTCATCAATAATAGCAGCTTTGTACCTAAGAATTGTTGCCTTACATAAAACTGCATCGATATCACAGCAAATGTAATATTTGTACACACACACACACACACACACATACACACATGCAATAGATATAAGTGTTGGATAACCAGTTACATCAGCAATAATAAACATATTTTCAGTATAATTCTCCTCTGCTTGGAGGAGAATGTGAGACTGAGAGGTGGACTGCAGGAAAGACATTATATTATATTCTATTCAACAGGGATCCCATCAGTGCATGTGAAGACCGTATCAAGGCCACTGCTGGGGGGAAAAAGAGCCCATCAGCTCTCTCTGCTCGCTGTGCATCTCGCCTCAGTAATAAGCAAAGCTCTTCCTAGTCACGTCAGGTCACTGCACCAAGGTGAGCACATACGGCTGGGGATATGACTCGTGAGGTAATACTCTCTGCAATGCCTTAAATGTATTTTTTGATTCAAGAACAATTTGTATCAATTAATGTCATTTAATGTGTTTCCAGATGTTAAATAAGGTGCCAAAGAGGGAGAAATAAGAGGCACAGTAGGGTGCATACACCTGGGATCCTACACTCATTACACACAGTGTAGTCCGACACTCGTGGTTGCTGTGCTGAAACACAGCAACACTGGACATTATTTGTTTTAAGTTGAACCGAAATTTGAACTCCTCACTTTGAAGCAATATTTTGCACAAGGACAAGAAAGGACGATACATATTTTTGCCAACAGCAGAGGGGGTAATGCAAATCCCTGAATACTGGCCACATCCAGCCAAGTCTTAACTGTGTCCTCAGGGGCCGCATACATCGGACAACATGGTCCATGGAGGTGGGGCCCTTAGTTTGACAGAGAGAGAGAGAGAGAGAGAGAGAGATTAGCTCACTTTTGGAATTTGGATTTGATTTTTTTGCTTGTTTTCGGATTTGAGGAGTTTGGAGTCGGAATTGTGAGTTTTTTTGACGAAGATGGAGGAGTTTGTGACGGAAAAGATAGTATGTGTGCACGTGCATACACAGTATACCAATTCACATCGTGTCCCCAGTCTGCTCTGCCTGGCCTAAAGCCCCTCTGCGTACCTTTTTCCTTCACCCAGCACCACTGCCTGCTCCCTGCCATTACAAGCTAAAACCAAAACCATCCATTATTCAAGATCACAATAAACTGCCTTTAACCTTTCTGTGTTTGCATGTGGGATCTAAATTGAACTGTTAAAAGAGAACGATCTTACCAGCATGGGCCCAGGAGTTACAGTCCCAGAAACCACCACTCTACAGAAAGCCATCTCCAGTCGGGGAGTTTTACTGGGACGACATGATCATCTTCTCCGGACACTCTCCAAAAGCAATCAAACAACTGAACATATTCACATATATTTGCAAATTCTGATAAGTTTGCTTTTAATTAGTTATTAGATGATGTACAAAGGGGGTGCAGTGTCTTGAATGACAGCTTTGATTGACTCGCAGCTGAGTCTGGTGGGAGATAAGGCAGATAAGGCAGCTCCACTGGCCGATCGCAACTGCACAGACTCTGGCTCCAAATGACATCATTAGTGCAAGATGGCAGTGCCTAGATATTTTGGTGGAGTGGAGGCATGTCGGCCATCTTTATATACTGAGTCACTGGTGCAATCAAAAAGTCACTTCAGCACATTACCTGGGCATTTTTGTCCACTTTTTTTGAGTCTCTATTGCAACACTTTTCCAGTCGTCGTGCCTTATTTCATCTTGTTTGGTTGTTTGGCTTTGAAGCATAAATCTGGACCAGATGTTTTTTTTTTTAAAGAGGTCAACTATGTCTTCATTCAAATTGGACCTACTGTATGTGGAGTAATACACTTTGTGATTTCATTAATTGATTTGATTGCCTGTAAATTTAATCCACAGTAACCAAATTACTCCAAACTGCACAGTCACTGAAAGTCAACCAGCTTTCCTCGATTCCTAGAAGTGTTCTGTTCTGTCAGGAGTGAAAAGTTATGCTGTTTTTTAATACTGAAGTAGCACAAATTCCTCTTCAGCCACCATTACTTCCATCTGACCACACAGCAAAAATCAATCCACATCAATAAGTAAACAACAGAAATGGCAACCAAATGTGGTGTGAAAGTAGAAAACCCTGTTAGTTTCTGCCAGGGCTTTTCCCCCAGTGCATCGCCTGCTTCTACCCTTGAAACCCTCAAACCATCAGGAAGTCCCAGATGATATTATAGCTTCCTCTATCCTCGCTGGAAGTCACGCTGGATAGGAATGCTAGCTAAGTTGCCAACAGTGTAAAGCTTAGTTGTGAAATGAACATCTATCCTGCATTAGTGATGCAGCAGCCGCTGCACAATTATGTTCTGAAAGCTACAATGGGCAGAAGTGGACAGTGGGAACCCAAAATGACAGAAAATGTGATAATCTAGAAACCCTTAAAAGTAAACCCTGACTAAAAAGCTGGCTCTATTGTGCCCATAAGAAGTTATACTATCTGCTTTTGTGAAGACACTCAAAAGAAAAGATTGGAAAAAAACACTGTATTATTCTCCATACAGCATTTTTAAAGATAGTCATTCATCTGGAGCTGTGCATTAGTTCTTGCTCACATTCCTTCCATCCACAGATGCCATTGTTTGCAAATCTAGGCATTAAGAACACACTGAAATCTCATTTAAACACATTCCCAACAGCCTTTACCCTACAGCTGTCCTTCAAATGTTTAAGCTACTTCAGCCTCATGGTTGCCGTTGATTAGTCTCCTCTCTCGTGGTGTACCCCAGTCCACTGATTGGCGTTCATCAGTCATGTCCCAATCATGTCTGGAAGAAGTTTACAGCGCACAGATGTAGATTACTGATGGCTCCAACAGGTGGATCCTTGATATCCCCAGATTCATGCAATGGTAATGAGAATAACATGGCAGCAAACAACACTGACAGAGAGCCAGGGAATTACACTTCTGGTAAGTATTGGATTTGAGCTCAGTTGAACAGCTAACGGTACAACTGTTGGTTGGTTGCTAGGCGACAAGAACCGTGCAACAGTAAGGGTGAGCACAGCTGGTGATGCAAAGCCAAAATCCACCATTGGCAAGATCGTCTCAATTCAGCTCAGCCTTCGCGGTCTACGATGGCCAAGGGAAACATCTTTGTCCTCCGAGGGAAGCGGCCCCTGAATTGGGACACAGCTTATGTTTACCATGTTCATCATCTTAGTTTAGCATTTCAGCATGCTAGCATTTGAGGGGGCTGCTGTCTATCTGCTCTAGCTGCTGCTATCATTGGTTTATGACCCAATCCACGCAAAACTAAACTAATGGACAAACTGAATTTTGAGCTGATAGTGGTGCTAGAGGAAAAGTTTGTGGACCCAAAATGACCACCATGTTTCATTCTGAGGGGTTCATCGGTGTGTTTCATGACAATCATCCAATACTTGTTGAGACATGTCACTCAAAAAAAAAAGTCAACCTGCTGATAGGTGGTGGCATTGCTAAGAAATGAATTTATAATAGTAAACGTATGAATATTACCAGTATCCCAGGGGCTATTTGGCTGTTTTTAACTGTTTTTTTTTAGTTCAAATTGACCCAGAGGCAAAGCAACTTGAACCAGAAACAAAGATTTCACAGGTGTTGAACAAATCAACTCAAACTAGTGTCAGTTTTCAGTTCTCATGGAAAACTGGGTTCACGTTCAGTGGTGTAGTTTTACATTCTGGTCATCGCCGCTCCATAGCTGTCAGATTTGTTCATTTCAGATTCTGGAAGCCATCAGCAATTTATAGTTCCTGCTCAGATGGAATAAAACTCACTAGAATGCAACAATAGCTCCTGATAATAGAAACACATGCTTCAGTGGATGCATTCATTGTTTATGTTTGACAGAACCTGAGGGGGAAGCCGCAGCAGCTTTTCACCAGCGCTTTCTTTGGTATCTGACTTCCTCTAATCTCTGTATCCCCACTGCAGCGTTCACTTACCTTACACATGATGTGAGCACTGAGCTGCACTCATTTGGGGCACAAAGTGGCACAAACAATGCAGAAATCCTTACGGTTTAATTACCCTTTTTTTTTCTTCTCTTACCCAGGCTACGTGGATTTAAAAAAGGAGTAAATCAATCATTTATTTAAATTGTGTTTTCAATACGACAGCCTCTTACAGCGCTTGTGTGAAATCTATAATCTGCTTATTAACATCAATAATATATTTTATGTTTCAAATTGCTTTACTTTTTAAGAATTCACTTTTTCTACCCGTCCCTGCTGTCCATTGGCATTATGGGTAACATGGATTTCAGGACAGCTGATCAAATTCACAGAGATTAACATTGTGTATACATAACTGATCGAGGTATTCAAGTGGGCATAACTCATTCTTTGCATCGACCACTTCATGGAGCATAGAAACGTATCTCAGACTCATTTGCCGTTTGTTACGAAGTACTAAACATCATTATTATTGCTGTCTCCATGTTACATGACATATAACTGATTCAGGCTAACACAGATACACAACAAACATGAAAAGCAAATGGAAGTTGTGCATTAATTTTATGAAAGCAACATAAAATCTGCTGGCTCTATGACCTCAGTATTTGACCCCACATCCATGTGCTCACCCAAAAGCCCTTAGCAATTTATATTCCTGAAAACCATGCCCACTGTAAACCATGCTCACTGTAAACCATGCCCACTGTAAACCATGCCCATTGTAAACCATGCCCACTGTAAACCATGCCCACTGTAAACCATGCCCACTGTAGCTGTGTATGTAATATGTCAAGCTGTGACAGTATTTGGCAAAGCTTTAATTTATTTGTAATATCTTTGTACATTATTCTTCATGGTTTGCTCTTATGTTCACGTTATGTTACGTTCATGTTGCTAAAGTAAGCCAAACAGTCCTGTTCGACTTGTCAAAGCAGAGAAAGTTTCATGCTATAAAGTCATTTCAATATTGTCAATAGATTATAGTTAATGAGCAGATCAGAGTGAGGTTCTGGGTTTCATTAAACAACTTTTAATGAACAATTAGTTGCACCTGAACAAACTGACCTTTTCACATAACGAAGAACAAACAGAAACAACCAAAAGAAAAAAGAAAAAGAAATCAGATTACTCAAGGCGTTTCACAGGCTCTATAGCCTCTGACAGGCTACGCACAGCAGCAGTCCTGTCCTGGCCAATCAGAGTCCTGAACTCTGGGCTGGATTCACTCTTGGTCAGTAGGACTGAACACTTAATTAAAAATATCAAAAAAATTAAGTGGGAGTTTTGGGAGTGTCTTGTCAAACGTGACATTCCCCTGTGCAAGACAACGGACACAGTACAACGTGCCAACTGACCACAGACATGAACGCCTTCTGTGACGCAGCAGATGTGTTATTTCTGTGCAAGTAGGATTTTAATGCAGAAAATGTCCTGAAATTCCAGGACACTGTTCTATGCCGCATGAAGACCTGCAGTTGTCTAAACTGGCAGTGCAGTGGCTGCAAATAATTATCGATATACATATTTTTTAACTCTCTTCAAAGGTAATACTTATACAAAAGGATCATATCAATTCAATTTAGACCATAATGAATCTCTATCCATCAGTAAGACACGCCTGTACCACTAGTGAAGCTTTGGATAACCATGTGATTTACCTAGAAACTGAGCCACTGCAACTAATGTAAGAAAAATACTTGTCACTTTTTACATCTTAAGGATAATGTGATATTTCCATTGTCACATTACAATAAAAAACAAACAAGTAATGTATTCACTTATAAGATTAATTACACACTTGGGGTGTGTTAACTACCAAATGTTAGTTGTTTCTAATTCTTTAAAAGAAATCTACAACAAACTAATGCTAAAACTGGAAGGGTGGCTAGTAAATAGATTAATTAGTTTAAATCAATGCCAGTGTTAAGTAATATTATAGCTAACTTATAATGTTATTTTGGCAAATATCATAAAATATCACATTAGCTAGCTTTATGCTAAACTTTGCTCTTTACCAAATAACTTTGATATTAATTGGGTAATTTACTCACAAAGTTGTTTCCAAATTGAAAAGTTAACGCAGTTTACTTTACAAAAAAAAGTTGAGCCAAGTTAAGTCAATATTGACAAGCAAATGTTAATATGGGTTAAATTCAGCTTCACAGACCTGACAACAGGTCAGTGTATTTGTATTCTTATTTCTTACCTTGCTTGTTGGTTTTTTTTTTTTTTTATCTCTCAGGGAGAAACTCTAAATCTAAACTGTAAGGCAAAGCTTGTTCATCCAAAAGACAAAAAGGTAAAACAGCTTTGGCTCTAAAAGGGAAAAAAGGCATACAGTAATATAGCTCCATTAAAAAAAAATAAACAGAGAAAAGTACTGTACTGTACGTGAACGGAGCTACGCCAAAAAAATGAATCCAGGGTCCTGCTGGGTCTGGTGCTGTGTCAAGGTCTGTTCCTCACTGATCAGTTTTCCTCTGATGATGACCTGAACCCAGCGTCAGGCCCAACCCCAGGCAGTCATCTTTCCAACACCAAATACTAACCTAACCTAAACCCAACCGTGGAGGGTAGCACCACTGGAAACACAGATGAGGAAAAGGAAATCTAACCCAAACACTCAGTGTGGACATGTGAGTCATTATTTTTCTGTGTTAACTCAGTGGTTACAGATGTAGCAGTAAAAGTTGGTTATTAGTGCTTTTGTTGTTACATCTGCTGAACCAGTCACAACCATCAAGACCTGGAACTGTCATTTAGTGACATTTACTGATTCCTCCAGGGCAGTGCTAAAATTTAGTTCTATGAACCCGTCAGCAAAGTGCAAAACAAAACAGTGGCATGATATATTACATAAAGTTACTGCAATTGAAAAGTGCCACTTGTTTTGCTATTGTTTGTCTATGATTACAGTTTGTGAGATCAGATTCTAACTTAACAAGTTTCAGAGAATCTTTTTTTTTGGATTATTTCCTTCAAGTTCTTTTTGTCTTTGAATACTCGACCAGTGTGGCTTTTAAAAGTTTGTCACTTACTTCCTCTTGGATGACAGCGGCTGTTATCAGCTTGGATTCACATCAGTTGCAGTGAAATTCAGTGATGATCTTGAAGCATCTGTCAAACTGTCAAACTTCCTCAGCAGAATAATCCACATCTCTGTTATTCATGTGCATTCCACACCCTCATGGTTTTTTTTTCTTTTGTTTGTTTTTTTGCAGTAACTCTGCATTAGAGCTCTGCTGCCACTTTGTTAAACACATAAAGCTACGATCAGGTTTGTCTTTGGTGATTTCCTTTCTTTCTTTCCGTCTTTGGTCGTTCTCTCTCTTGACCTATTAATCTGCATCCATGTGTGTCATGTGTTGCAATATTCGATGAGAAGTGAAACAAACAGTATAGCCAAATTAGGCTGGTGAGCTAATGGTCGGTAATGGATTAAATAAAGATAAATCTAACTGTGAATGCAGAGTCGGAAGATGTGACTGCTAAAGACTGCTGTGATTCCTTCCTGTCTGTCTGATCTGCCATTTGCCGAAGGAGCAAACATTGGGGAGTTACCTCTCAAGCTACAGTGCAGTGAGCATTTGATATTCCAAGTATAGATTTTCTATGGACAGGAATAATATTTAATCGACATTAATTCATTGTACATGAGTTTATGCTCGTCTAATAAGCTGTTTTTAATCAGTGATGTCAAGAAGTTGCAGGTAGCATAGGAGTTGTTGCCTTCACCGCCAATTGCCATCATCTGCCATCAATCTTAACCGGGATTCCTGCTGTGTCAATCATTCAGGAGGTTGTTATTGGAGCCAAATTCTCTACAGAGGTCTCCTCCTCTCCAAAACCATTGAACCAGTTGATTATAATTCAGTGTTGGTGGACACAGGAGGTCTCGGAAGGGCCGCCGCTTACATTTGATGACTAAATTCCTTTATCTTGATTAAAATAAATAGTTAAAAACAACCAAGACCTAAAAAATATGTGTCATTAAAATGAGGCTTAAAACTGGATAAAAAGTTCAGATCATTTAAGTCCACAACTCAACAAAATATATACCACAGTAGTTCTTAGACATTTGAATGGTTTGAAAAGTTACATATCATAACTTCAAGTGGTAATGACATTGTTAATTATTTTAATTATTTACAAGACAGATCCTTAAGACTAGCCTATGCAAATGAGGATCTTATCTGTGCCTCTATAATAAAGGCACTTGATTAAAAAGTACCTTACAGTACATGAGAGCAGTTAGGATTTTAGCTTTGCGTTGCGTTGTCCAGAGGGAACGAGACACTAAACGTGGCAAACGTTACTATGTGATTATCCAACTTAATATCTCCCATACTGATCTACACTGACGTCAGATCTGACAGCAGGCTGGATATGTACTGATATAATCTACCATATGTTGAGTGTTTATCACGGCGGCCCCTGGAAAGTTGATGTTTACTCTGAAATAGGGCAGAAGCTCTGGGAATCAAACTGTTTCTGCTCATGATCTAAGCCTGCACGTCTACGTCTGCCTCGGTCCAATCTTAGCAGCTCTTGTATGTTGAGTTTCGATTCGAGAAACCATTGGAGAGTTTCTTGTTTAGATTTAGACGGAGCCGTGTCTCATGGGATGTTATGCAAGTCTTCCAACCCATCCATTTTCTACGCTATCATGTACTGTATCAGTATCTTCATTTACTGAAACTCTTTGGTCTCTGCAGAGACATATGAATAGCACATGCTGGTGTAAGTGCAATATATCCATGTATATAAGCTCCTGCATTGAAAATATAATGTGCTGTCAAAGTCTATTTTCAAAAAAAGGGTCACAAGTCAACTTTTTGTTTGTCGCACACATCACAACCACCTTGTTACATATACAGTATGTGGGCACCACTATAGCTACTGAAAAATGTAAATCTTACTAATAAGTTTGAAAAAAGAAGTCAGGAAATTGGGAGACACCAACCAAAACAAGAGTCTGGGATCTAAACTTTATTGTTATTATTATCATTATTAATATTATTATTATTATATTATTAAAATTATTTTTAATCTTCACTCAGCTTCCACCTGAGAAGAGCTCTAATCAGTCAGAATAAGTAAGTGTACTCAGCCTTTAATACTACTAAAATGAACATTTTCAAATTTGTTTACTTGCCATTTATTTTGTTTTTTGTTTGATGGTTTTTTTTTTTATTCATTTAGAGATGCAGACCATATAAGAAATCACCAGAGGTATAACAATTCATCCTGTTAGGATCATGAATGTCCAACAGTTGTTCAGACATTTCGCTCTGGAATAACATGATGGATCAACCAACACTGCCACACCACTGGTGGAACTAAAACAGTAACAAGAATCAGTGTGTAGGATCACCAGGAGAATCTCAAAATGCACTAATGTAGAGTTAAGTAGTGAAAACTCGGAATGGTTATAGTTATACTGTTTCACTCAGCAGATTTGCAGGTTTTACAGTGTGTACGATGTCTCACTATGTGGCCAAAAGTAACTGGACACTCACAAATGACACTTCTGGTATTTGCTCCCATTCAGACACATGAGCATGAAGGTCTGGCTCCCACTCTGAGTTCCAGCTCATCCCAGATTTTTTATAGATAAGGGTTGAGGTCAGGGCTCTGCGCAGGCCAGCTGAGTTCATCCATTGATGTTATTGTCTACAATATCACTGTGTGTTCCATCACAAATTTGTTTGGAGGAATCATGTGGTTGTGGGATTTACGAAAGCAAAAAGTCAGAGAGCAGTGACCTGTGTGAACTTTGCATCAATGCTCTGCATCTGTAAACAATATTACTAATAATAATATTCTGAATTTTTAGGAACGATAAACAGAATTTACTCTCCAATGTCGAGATAATATATCGTCATATAAGAATGCACAGAGATGCAGCTGTAGGTTATTTAGTGCTACATGTATATAAAATGGCAACAATTCACAACAGATCAACACACACCAATGAAAAAAAACAAACTCTGCTTCACATTTACTCCGGACACTACTGTACACTGTATTTATATATTGTTTGTGTGGTACATAGCGCAGCAATGTTTTCCAGCTTCCCTGCTATAAATCATAAGTAATGTCTGACCACAAAGGAAAAACAATAAAAAAAAGAAATGTATGAATGAATGATTCATCCTTTTCATATATGTAACCTGTCTACCAATACATGAGTTGTTTGTGTTCTGTTCGGCAGGAAATTACATTGTGTATGTGAGCTACAGAACATGTAGCAGGGTTACACACTTCTCGAGTAGACAAGGTGCATTAAATGTGATATTTGTCCAGTGTCACAAGCTGCTGACATGTGCTGTCTTGGCTCATGCACGCATACGTGTGTGTGTGTGTGTGTGTGTGCCATGTGCTGGTATTGACGTATCTGTGTGTGTTGGATGTATTGGCCAATATTGTATGAATAAGGTTGGTGCAACAACACTGTAGGTAGGCTGTCTATGTAATAAACATGAGTTCTGCTCAGAGGACATAAAACACACCCGACATGTTTCCTCTTCCATATGTCAGCCGTTTACCAAAGCGTTGAGCTCTTATGCTAAATCAAGGTGCTTCAGGGATTGTCAATGCGACAGACTGCTGTTTTCCTCTTGTGCCTTTTTCGTGCCTATTTAAATCACACCTTAACTTCACCATCTGTTTCTGACATCCAGTCTTTACCTCCCAGCATCTACAGGTATGAACAGTGAATGTCCTGCTTGTTGAATGCAACACAGATCCTATGAAGTATCTGTTCAAACTACAAAGCCCTGGACAGAGCAAATTATACAAGGACAATCAGGGGGTACAGTACTTACAGATACTTAATTACTTTCCACCACTGCTAATATAATTACTGAGCCATCAGTATGCAAGGATTTTAATATTGTTCAATGACCTAACAGGTAAAACTCTTGAATTCCTGAGTGAAAACAAAAAGTGTTTATTATAGAAGCTATAGCTTGATATTATTTTAAAAGGTGAAAGACTAACTAAACCACCACAGACACACAAAGACTATTAACATGAAACAATAAACTCTATATTTATGTTAAACCGTATCTCAGCCATAGTCTGAATGCTCATGACACCAGTGTTTGCTAAAATTAGAGAATATGACATTTTGTATTAGAAAATGTAAATGAAATGACAAGCTAACACTGGAAATGAAAGTGTGTCCCATCAGTTAGCTAACATCAGTTCGATAAGCTGTAAATTAAGGCTAAATTCATCCATAGACACTTGACACAGTTTTACTAAGAAACTCTGAAGGTAAGAAAGTAGTATATAAACAAACTAGATGGTTAGCTCCTGCTACTACCTGATGCACAGGAGCAAAGATTCGAAGACGCGAGCCACAGATGGGAGTGAGGCAGGCAGACGAAACACAAATTCATCAAATTCTTTTTTTCTTTTTTTTTTTGTTTTCTGAGATGCTTGTGTTCCTCTCATAGGCACAGTTAGTAGGGACAGTGGGTTGTTTCAGTTTAAGGAAACACTCTGCACATAATATAGAAAGGAGACATGATGTGACACTTTACATTATGCGTTTATTGCTCATTAGGCCGAGGTGAAACAGTACACAGCCACTGGCTGTGAGCACAGCTGCAGCTGCTCTGCCTGGCTGTGGGTTGGATGAAACTGTGGCTATTGATGTGATTATTGCTGCGTTTGTGGTTGAATCTACACTCACAGAGCACTACCATTAGAACACCTATACACCTGCTTATTCCTGCAATTATCCAATCAGCCAGTCAAATGACAGCAGTGAAATACATGAAATAGCAAATGGGGAAAATGTGATCTCAGTGACTTTAAACTGCATGATTGTTGGTGGCAGATGGGCTGGTTTGAGTGTTTCTGAAACTGCTGATCTCCTGGGATTTTCACACCCAACTGTCTCTAGAGATTTTACTCAGAGTGATGCCAAAAACAAAAGACATCCAGTGAGCAGCAGCTCTGTGGACAGAAACGCCTTGTTGATGAAAGAGTTCTGACTGGTCAGAGCTGTCGGGAGAGATGAATCTGGATGTCTGCTGAGGCACACAGATGGTAGAGTCCGAATTTTTTGCATCAACAGCATCAGTCCATGGACCCAACCTTCCCTGTGTCAACAGTCCAGGCTGGTGAATGTTTTCTTGGCACTCTTTGGGCCTCATAATACAAATCAATTGGTAGAACACCTTTGGGATGTGGTAGAAAAGGAGATTGGAGGAATGAATGTGCAGCTGACAAATCTGCAGAAATGATGTGATGCAGTCATGTCATCATGGAGCAGAATCTCAGAGGAAAGTTTCCAACATCTTGTGGAATCCATGACATGTGAAACTGGGGCTGTTTGAGAGCAAATGAATGAACTAACCCGTGTTAAAGCGGTATTCCTAATAAAGTGCTCAGCGGGTGTATCATACAATGCATACGGCTATGATAGTTGTATTGTGACTACTATTTACATTAGTCAGGAAGGCATCATTACTCCACAAGGGTGCTTCTATTAAATATGACAGATGTGTTACCAATACACCAAAAGGAGTTTAGAAATACACTAGATTCAATACAATGCTCAGCCAACATAACCTACTGTACGCCTACTGTAGTATAAACTAAAGCCAGGAACACACTGGATGCATCGCATGTGCGTGCTGCCTTTATGACATGCATGTGAGACACGTGGTGCGCGTACTGAAGACCTGTTGATGTCATATTAACATCATACCAACGAGATCACACAAAACTGATACCTTCCACTATAGTGTCATAGTTGAATCCAAATATGTCATAGACAAGAGAAAATATGAATGTAGGTGGAAACTCTATGTAGAGAGATAGAGCTGCAGCAGCAGCAGCAACACAGCAGAGCGAGAACACACACGTGTGTGCTTCTACGCAGCAGCTCAGCGACCTCAGCTGCCACACTCATGCAGTGCAATGCAGGCAGAGTGTTCCCAGTGTAATGTGTCACAGCCTGATCATACTCACCAAAGCTCTGCCGTGGCTACAGCGACAATCACAGCAACAGCCAAAGCCATGTCACCTCTGGTTAAATTCTTAATTATATCTATACAGTCTGTTTCAATCAACCCTAGCAGCAGTTGTTGAGAGTGATAGGCAAACCAGGTCCAGTCACACTGCGGTCACTCCCAGCGGCAGCCTACTACATAATACATATCATAATATAGACTGGCTTCAGGAAGTATTCAGGCCCACAGACATGGAATAGGCTACGGCAGGGGCCGGCAGTAAGTTTGGACACAGGACAATTTTTTTTCTAATCCATTAGATGGCGGCCAGAACAGAAACAAGGACTAATTTTATGAAATTGATTGATAAAAATGCAACTTGAATTATTTTATTTTTTGTTCACATGTGTGGCGCTGCAGCCCACAGTCACATATTACACATTTAGCTGATTTACTGAATTGTTGTTAATTTTTTCATATCATCTATGGTATGTCTGTATTTCAGAGGTCTGTCAAGCAAACAACAGAAAATTTGGAACTTCCTGTCAGAACTTTTCAGAATAAAAGCTCACAATAGCTTGAAATAAAGCATTGCTGCAAAAAAAAAAAAAAAAAAAGGAAAATTTTGTAGGCAAAATTGCTTAAGAGGAAGGGAAGAAGTGACATGGATGAAAGTAAAAGCATTCTTCAGGTGGGAGTATATCTCTATTTGGGCATTACAGTTTAATGCGGGACTGCAGATATTGTTAAAATAAATAAAAAAATATGATTATCAAAATAATTTGGCGGACCAGATATTATTGCCAAATTATTGGCGGCAGAACCTATAGTGGAAAAATCTTGGATGTGTCCAAGAAAAGTTTCCAATGCTTCAGAAAGAAACTCGCAAGATTTGCGCAGGCATTCATGGACCCAGAGAACGTATCCTTGTGACTTCATCTCCACTAAGCCACCAGCAGGTTGACATCTTTGCCTGTAACAACCACTAGACAGATTTCCATCAAAGTAAGTACAAGTGTTCATTTTTCCCCACAAGAGAAAATGTAATAACTTTATTGATCCATTAACTTTTCTATAATGACCATCAGGTAATTCTTTGTTTATCTAACACTTTGATTCATTACTGAATACCTGCAAAACTAATGATTTTTCTTTTTCCTTTCAGCCTCAGCTTGAATTTGCTGATTAGCAAATTCTAGCATGCTAACCCAGAGCTGCTAACATGGCTTCAGACTGTTAGCACTGTTAATTCCTCAGATATTAATCTCTGTTTATGAATTGCTGCAGAATCACTTATCTTGAATCTCAATGATTTGAAGTGAGAAAAATTGTTTAGACACATTCATGCATTTTCCATTGACATGGCTTGATCCCAGGTAAACTGATACACGTCCTGTATGCTGGAGAAAGCATTCACTATCAGTTAAATGAAGAAATGTTGGTTAGTTGTTTTTTTTTGTTTTTTTTTTGTCAGGCAGCAGTAAATACTGATGTTACACAGGCAGACACCATAACAGATAGATTCATGTCTGCATGGATGAATAATGCCTGCACTCAGTGGCTTATCTAATTACACAAGAGAAAAAAATGTGGTGGGTAAGTATTGATTATTTGTCATAAGTAAGGATGCACACATTTATACTCGTGCAGCTATGGATGGTAACAAAATTGAATGCACATATTTGTGCAAGGGTAAACTCCACCTGGACTTACATCCCTACAATTAGATTTTTTTTTCCTCATATGAAGGTTGTTTTCCTTCTGAGGAGCAGCAATCGGCTTTTTTATTTATTATGACATCCCTGCATATAGATGTATATATGCAGGGATGAATTTCTCGAACATGAAATGGAGACGTGTGCCTCTGCTGATTTAAATAACAGCAAAGCTATGAATTACAGTGAGAATGTGAAACTGCAAATCACAGCTGTTGTTCCAACTGGAGGAAGAGTGATGACCCTTTTGGCAGGGAGGTGAGAGTGAAAGCATAAGGGATTGGATGAAAAGCGGCAAAAATATGGGAGAAACCAATAGTGTGAAGGATAAAGCCAGTCAGAGTTAACTAGAAAGAGATTGAGTGTTACACTGCAGATGGATGAAGAGGCTTTGAGTGAAAAAATGAGAAGAGAAAACGATAGAACAATGGAAGTCAAGGTTGACATATAGAGAGAATAAGTAGGGAGAGACTAAGTGTTGGAGACAAAGGAGTATATTTATGTTATTGGTATGCAGCAGGGCCCTAAGGTGCAGTCTTTAGTAATATCTTTTGTCTTCTGCTAGCAGTCATAATATCCTGACAAGTGTGTAAGTTCTGCATTTAATTGTGTGGCTGAAGGCACACAAGGGGTTTTCATACAGCTGCAGACATGTCGTTTTATATGGTCAGGCAACAACTGCAACAGATATAAGTGGAGTAAAAGTAGTTACACTTTCCTGTAGGGGAAAAGAGACGCAGCATAAAATGTGTCTTTCCTTTCCCAGTTCCCATGTCAAACTTCCCCGAGCTGCTCTTTACTTATTCATTACAAAATGTATCATAAGCGGCGAAGCATGATTTACATTTGGTAAGCTATGCTAGCCCACCAACTGAAATAAATACAGTATGAAGTGGCTACAGCCAAGCTAGCAGTCCTGTGAGGCTATATATGTACGATGAACTTACATCAGCAGAACAGCTGACATGCTAACATTTAGAAAGCAATGTTTACCATGTTCACCAGCTGCGGACTGCAATAAGATAAATACAGATAACTTACAGAAAAATGCATGAAACCAGAACAGTCTCAAAACAAAGAGATACACAGTGTCTCAAGCAGATACTGTCTAACCTAACTATTTGCACTAAGTACAGTGTTAGACTCCAGGCCCAAGGGTGCAGAGTAAAGTGTCCATACCAAATCCATGTTCTGGCCATCCTGCTTATATGTACTGTATCAGCACATTCAGTCTGGTGTGGGCCATAAACTACAGAATAATTCTTGGCCCAGTAGCTGGACTATCAAATTATGCTAGACCTAGAACTGACTGATATGTAGATTAGCAATTAATAAGTGGACAATTGGCCATTTGTTGAAAACACTTGAACCTTGGTTACAGTGAAGTTGTTTTATTGCCAGAAATAGTGTTAATAAGGTGTAAATTTGCCCTAATGATTGTGATAATAATAATGATTATGATAATGACTGACACCAGCGATTATTTAGCTTCACCATCTTTGGTGTCTTTTCTATCGTTGACGATAGATTGATGTTGATGTTAGCTCAACTGAGATTAACAAAAAATAAAGATAAAATGTATGAAATTAAAAGAATCCACAAATACATGTATTTAAAAGTATTTGCAGTTTTCATTAATAATACATTAGAACTTGTTTTATTTATAAACAGACTGCTGAAACTGCATTAACAAACTAACAGACTCATTCTGCCGCTGCTCCATTCGCATATGCATTTTTTTCAGAAGGGAAGACTGAATTGTTTTTGTGGTGATATTTGTTTTTTCTCTTTTTGTTTGTGTCAGTCTGTAGAAGAACTCAGCACCTTTCTTCAGCCCTTCAGCCCCCTGTCCTGATTGTCTGCAAAACCAACTGCATACAGTGCCACTGGAACCGTGCCTGTGGTGACCTTCTCAAAAGAGGAAATCTATGAAAGATGCATCTCATGACATGTTATTATGCCTTCCACCTCATGTATACTTCAGTGCATTGCGACACTCCCCTGTGTGCTGCCGACAGAATTCCTCTCACATGCCATCCACGACTGGGACATGACCTCTTCATATAAAAAGACTTACTAAGATTGCACAATGCTATTTTTCTTTCATTTTCCGATCCTAATAACCAAATTGTGTGTATCGGCTGATCCAAGAACCTATCCGATAACCTTTAATAAATAGTCAAGATGTTTATAATAAAAAAAGACCTGCACTCTTTCTGTCACTGTTTACTATCTTGCCACAGGTCTTGCATTTTAATTTTCACCTTGACCACCAATGGACTTTTGTCTCTGCATCCTTTGTTCTGCCCATAATATACTGCCTCTGGATATGACTACTGAGTCCTCAATACAGAAGTAAAGAAACTAGATTTCTTTTCTTCTTTGAGCAAGCCAATCTTTCTTCTAGCAGTAGTACAAGTGCATTTATCTTAGTCAGGATTACTTATTCTAAGCACAATATGTTATTTCTCCCTTAGAAATCCCACAGTATATTGCCTTATTTCAAGACATCTGCAACATTAATGGATGCTAAATGGATCCAGACTTCTCAGTGCCAACCTTAAGTCATGCCCTTTCAGATGCCATTTGCGAGTAAGAATGTCTGGATAAGCGCGAAGGACAGTGCACACAGACAATCAGTGTGAACCCTCAATATGTTCATAGCCAAGGCATTTCAGACAATGTCTCTGTCCCAATCAGGGACCCAGCGACCTCCCACCCCCCCTGCCTCCACCATCCTCACTAATCAAGGAGTTGGTTAAAACTGACAAGCTAAAGTTCAGTTAAATTGGTGAACTATTATACAGAAAGAACCACGGACCATTCAGGCACAAAGGTGTCTTCCAGTGATGAGACAGACCTCATTACGTGTCTTTGAATATATCCTTGATCTTAAACAGTTGGTGGCATGGTCAAACACCTCTTTGCAATCACAGACCTTTTGGTAACTGTCTCAATAATCTCAAATTTGTCAATTTTCAGGCACAAACAGTCTCCCTCCCTGTCACAGATTCCCAACAGCTCAAATGAGCTCTTTTTGATATCAGGAAATTGGCTAACAAATCCTTCTTGGTCAATGATTTGATAGCTGAAAAGAATTTGTTGTGTGGGAATAAACAGAATTCCTGGTGTATCAGAGTCTCAACCTCCAAACTATAATTTATGTCAGTCAGTTAGGCGAAACCGGACAGGAGTAGGGATTGCAGCCATTTTCTCTACACAGTTTGTGTGTAATGACATTGACCTGGGTGAATTTACATTGAATATCTTGCTCTTTAACTCAAAGCAGAACTATCCTTACAGTAAATCGGCCACCAGGAGATTCATCACTCTTTCTACAGGAACTCTCAGAGCTGATCTCACTTGGTATCACTACAAATGATGAGGCAGATTCTGAATGGAGACCTGAATATTTGTATTAATTTCAAAAATGACTGCAAAGTTTGTTTAGTTTACTGTCAGCTCTATCAGTGTAAGTTCTGTCACAAAACTATGTTGTTATGTATTCTTTGGAATTTGTCAGTGGTTATACAAACAGAATACAGTGAACAGAACACAGGGGAACCAATGAACAATAAATAAGTCGACAATTCATGTCAAAATAAAACAGTAGCCACCAGGACAAAAAAACGAAAAAAAAACAAAATTCAAAACTTCATCCTTCAATTTCAGGTTGCTCCTTCACAGCTTAAATTAACTACCGGCCAAGGATGGCTCAAAGGGCTCACATGGAGCCAAGTACCATCCAGCCGTCCTTCAGTAGCAGTTCTATGGTGCCGGGTTTCCCCTCCGCTTCCACCACGCCGACTGCAAATACGTCCTCCCCTGGAGCTTCAACCTCCTGTTCCGCTTGTCTGCTTTCTGGAATACCCCATTGACATGTAGGCCTACCTGTAACGTGGTAAAAGTGGTGAAGTGGAGCCGGAGCCCATATTCGAAGGCTTTTTGTTTTTTGCATGGGTCACCTTGACCTGGGCCCCAAGCTTTGGGACCATGGTGACCACTGCCTCTCTCCACGAACAGAGGCATATTCATGTTTTTTTTTTCCTATAGAAGATAAAACAATATAATGTTCACATCAAACCTACCATTAACCCTCATGTTTACCAGTTAAACACATTTTAAACATGTAATGACTGGTGTGGAGTGGAGCTGGAGCCCGTAATCAGAGGCCTTTGGTTTTCCATGGGTCCCCCTGACCTGGGCCCCAAGCTTTTGAACCATGGTCAAAGCTTCTTAAGTCACAAATACTTATTTTAAAAATCCTGACAAGTGAAATTTAGGCAGATCATTTTGCTTATTTTAAGTTATATATTTCTCCACCACAGCCCTAACGAGGGTTATTCACCTTTGATCAGACCAGCTAGTGGTAACCCAACACTCCAGGCTTCAAAATGTCTCTTGTATGGGACACACGGATGCTCCTGCCATGTTTTCCTTCGGATTTGCCCCTCCCCGTGGGTGTAGAGCATTTTCCACCAGTGATTAAGCCTGGCAGCAGTGATTTAGACACGGCAAATCTACAGCATCTTGATTAGGCATGTTCCCTGTTGCGGCTCCACTTGATGATTTAAGCTGATAACATTTCTTTGACACAGTTTGCATAATGTAGGTGAAACCATTCCATTTAATCTTCCATGATTGATTCACTATATTTGCTCCCTCTGACTCTCATCATCTTTCGTGCATGTAATTAGTTGGCTTGAATTTTTATATTGTGCCTTTTCTATTTTCTATGTCAGACGGTCCAACAGTTTGGTTCACACTAAAAAACTGGATAGTTTGCCAGGAAATGAGGTCTATATATGCTGATGTGAGTGAAATGGATGGATTGCCTTGCATTGTAATCATTTTCATAATTTTTATACACTATCATCTTTTGGTCAAAATTTGCATCTGATGAATATTTAGATTTATGGCTAAAGAAACTTAAAGTATTCCATTTATTATGACTGAATGTTATTTGCCTAACTAAACATCATCACAAATTAAGAATAGAAAGGAGTTTTAAACAATTTAAAGTTTAAATCAACACATTTTATTAATTCAATAATTATATTTTATCCACTTTTGGTATAGAATTGTCTAATAATATAATGGGTAGAATTATATGCAATGAAGAAAACCAAAGAGAAAGAAAATTGGATTTTAATCATCCCTTAACACTAGGACCGCCAGCACCATGGAGGTGGTGGTTAACCACACATATAATTGCCAAAATATAGCTAAACTTTGTGTCACTTGTCCAGGTCGTCTTCTCTGCCTCATTCCGGTGTGCCAGGCCATGTTGGGCTCATTACTGCCACCTGCCCACTGTTAGTTGACAGTTGGTGGGAACCACAGCGGTGAATGTTTCATCCTGTAACGGCCGTAAGTGGCAACAATGAGCAATTTGACTTCGACAAGTCTCACAAAGGTGAGATTTATACTTTCTTTCTCATACTTTCACAAACACTGTTTGTTTTTCTGATTTACAAGCATATATATTTCAAGGAAGAAGACTTGAATGAGTTGTTAAATGGCAGAATCTGTGCTGCTCTGTATAGAGGTTGTGAGGTTAACCACAGCCACTCTCCTGAGCTCTTCACCCATCTTTCTCTGCTGATGTAACATTGTAAAGCCAAGTTATAAAAGAAAATCCACCACCAAGCTTGTCCTTACTTATCTTTTACTTTGGTTTCTCCTTGCCCCCCCCCCCCCCCCCCCCCCCCCCCCCCCCCTCTCTGTCCAGTTCCTGTCTCACGTCATTAATCCAGCCATCCTTATCTTTCTCTCTCTCTAGCCTTTACTCCCTCCTGCTGTCCTTGTTATGACATTATATCCTCCCATCAGCCCTCCTTCCTCTTTGACCTCTCTCCATCTATGTCAATAACCATCTCATCTCCCGTGTCCTCCCTTTCTCCCTGTCACTCCAGCATCCTCCTGATGTGTCCTGGATGATCTGACTCTATTTAAATGGAGCAAAAACACATTAATGGCAGGACTGACATGCTAATGATGGTCCTGGCTTCATTCTTGTGAAATTGCAATGTAGCAATTAATGATGTTTGGAATTTCACATCTCTGTGATAAGTCAACAATGTTCACTATTTAAAAAGCATTTAGCAAACCCAACCCAAGACAATTTTCCTCCTTGGTAAATACACAATGTACACTGCAGTGAAATAATGTTATTTTTGTGCATCATAAAGTTACTGTATAATGAGCTCATGGGTACATTTTAATAATTGGATACCATTAAACATGGCACCCATTCATTTCAGTAAAAGATGGGATAAAGTGGCAGTAAAGCTGACTCTCCTACACGGTGTCCATACTTTAGCTGCCTTCTGGCTGCTCAATGAAACTTTGATTGTTTAGACGTGTCCTCTGAATAATGACATCCAGTCCTTACCAAACACCTGTGATTAAATATGTGACTAGTGACTAAGTTATCCAGATTACAAAATACAGAAATTTGTGACTGACCAACAACTAGCCTATGAAACTAGAATTAACACTTTGTGGTTGTATCCCTCCACCAACCAGCCAAGTTACAGAAAATATGGTCACAATCTGTCCTTCCTGAGTTACAGCATTGAATAATGGCCAGAACTGTTTTTGCAGAACATTATGATGTCACAGTGAAATTGACCCTTGAACTTTTATATATAAAATGCCATCACTTCATTTTATCCTTATAGGCATTTGAGTTAAATTGTGTCATAATTAGTGTATGACTTTATGAGTTTTGGCCAAAAATATGTTTTGTGAGGTCACAGTGACCTTTGACCTCTGACCAACCAACTGAATTCCATTCATCTTTGAGTCCATATGAATGTTTGTACCAGATGTAAAGAAATTTCCTCTGGAAATTTCTAATATATTGCATTCACAAGAACGTGAGATCAACATGATCTTGAACTTTGACCTTTGACCACCAAAATCTAATCATTTCATCTTTAAGTCCAAGTGAATTTTTGTCCCATATCTAAAGAAATTCCCTCAAGGTGGTCTTGAGATATGACATTCAAGAAGCCAAAAATCTGTTTAGTGAGTCACCGTGACCTTTGACCTTTGATGACCTTAATCTAATCAGTTCATCCTTGAGCCCAAATGAATGTTTGCGCCAAATTTGAGGAAATTCCCTCTAGGCTTTACTGAGATATTGTGTCCACAAGAATGGGACGGATGGACGTCTGGGTTGATGGACAATCCCAAAACATAATGCTGTCGCCAGCGCAGAGTCATAAAAAATATGTTCAATTGTAAATGGTTGTATAATGGTTATGAATTTTAGCAATGGTATGTTATTACAGCAATTGAGTGTCATACACAGGTGAGGTGAATCAAGAGGCCTGTCAACTCATTCCTGCTTGTTATATTACTGCCTCAGGCCACCGGGAAATGCCCCGGTGCTCCTGAAAGACTGTCCACCACTGCTTATAGGCAGGATGTTGTATGTGCAGTACTGCAAATAACCTAGTCCTTGTGTATTTTATGTATAACACATATCCAGTGGCTCAACAGTATTGTTTAATAATGAAACAATAGGCTACTGCCTTCCAGAAAGAAGGTTGTGTGTGCTTGATGACTACTGTCTTCCATTATGTTGCATTACAAAACATCCATTTTTCTTTTATAAATTGACTCCTGTTAATAAACTTTCCAAGAGACTAACACTGTTTTTTTTGCGGACAACATCTCTAAAACCATCTTCATGTGGAACAGAGGATTAAGGTTGGATTATTATTAGACTATGCAAATTGAGGGCTGTGGCAACAGACTGGATGGGTGCCTCCGCAGCTGTAAATGGGTGTTCATTTGCAGCCTGCCTAATTACTGTGGCCCACTGTTGTTAGTCTTATAGCAGCTTCCAAGATGTTCTGGCTGACAAATACAAGATTTTTATAGAATGGGGTCAAGCTTGATTACCATTGTTCCCATCTGAGAGTCAGTCCTTCCACGAAGATTTATTTTAGGGCTTTGGAATATTCTGTTATCAGTGTGTCTTGTGAAGGAGTAGGTATTGGTAAAACTAAAGCAATAGCCACAGAGCTACATATTTGAAAAGTTAGAGCTAACATTTGATCAACATTAGCTAGTTTTAGCTTCACACAATTGTCATGATAGGTAACTTATTTTATTGGATGATATTAAGTCAAAGTGTTCCAACAACTGCAAGAAAAAACTCTTTTTACTTCCTGTTTCCGACAGATTCAGTACCATTGTACATTTCTTGTGCCTTGGCACTTTGTTTTAGCCACTAACATAATTTGTTACTTGGCAAATACCACAGTAAAACTGAAGCTCCTGTCATTACTGGACCTTTTGGTGGTTGTCCTGCTGAATGTGTTTGGTTTTACAGGCACTCATTCACCAGGGATGATTTAGGACACCAGTTGGCCCAGAAAATTTAAGAAGGCTTCTTTCTATTTCTTTCTACTGTCTAGACTGGTGCTTGGCTGTAGCTGAGACTGTAGTTTTTGCCGTTCCTCTCAGCACACATCCCAGTATTCCTGAGAATTATGTCCATATTGGATGTTATGTACTTGCACAATATGCACCCTGTGCCTGTGTTAACTCCAAAGTAAGGCAGCAGGAGGACGCACTTCAGGAATACAGTCATGGAGATTTGGGGTGGTGCATGTAGCATGTTTGTTTTTTATGCAGGAGACCAGATATCAGTTTTCATCAGCTTTTATTAAATGTCAGCACAACCATTATTGAATGTTAACCATACTGAAGTTACTATGTGCAGATAGTGTAGAAACTGAGTTTTACAGAAGGGTCAAGAAAAGTCCAGTCCAGACTTAAGGCTTGGACACTACAGTTCACGGATGACGTCTTAACCCCTAAGGCATAGGGGGCATTATGATTCCCTGCAAATAACTCAGATACTATGATCTGCAATGTCTGACAGATAGCTTTTTTCCCAAATTAAAAGGTGGAGAAAATTAAGTTATAGTGGTTTTATCTTCCCCATGGGAAATCAACTTTTCTAAAGTGGTCGACATAGGCAGAGATGCTTTTAGTTAGGCTACCTGCAGCACTGACAGTTGGTCTGAGCACATTCATTCTGAGAAGTGTAATTCACTTTTACTGAACTCTGCATTTTCAAAGTGGAATGAGCATCTGGAGTGAATGTGGGATTTAAAGGTCCAATATTTTACCCTTCTCCTGTGTTTAATTTGAAGTGTTGATCCATAAGAAGATATATTTGTGGTTTTACCAACCAAAAACCATCTCAGTGTAGTCTTACATCTCCTCTCTCAGGCTTTTTTTGCAACAACAGTTTGGTGAGCCAATCAGATTGGCATTTGCATTTTTGAGTACTTTGATACTTTCAAAGTATTAATATAGAACCTAGACCTGCTTTACAATCAAATAAGACATTGAAATCTACCTTTATACAGTATGGGACCTTTAAATGTATGAGTGAGGTAATTTCTCATACAACACTGAGTCACTTAATTGTCTCCTACTTTAAATTCATAGTCAGACAACAACACAGTACCAGACTAATGCAGTTCTGCAGGACTAAGCACCACTGTGGTGCAATTAAAGCATAATTTTCTACTTTAGACAAGTTATTGTACATGTTATATATTCTTTTCATTTTTCTTTTCATTTTCACTCAGACATCATTTGTTCAAAGATGCATTTCTGTAAATCAAATCAAATAAACACCTCTACCATTTCTTAGATAAACTTATTTAGGCACTTATTTAGAGAAATGCTCTGGCAGATGGGGAGTGTGATATGGTTTTTATATAATTCATTGTGATGATGAAGTAACTTGTAATTATCAAAATTATTTGGGGTGTGTGGGGGCTGCTTTCTTCCCATCTGACTGCCTGGATGTAGTTTTTCATGCCAAATGGAGAATTTTAAGGTTTTGCTCAGTGAGAGCATGTTTTTTCCCTCTTACTGAATGATTGGACAATTTTACATGGCTGACTGATTTGCCTGCAGAGTGACAGGGAGGCATCAGGGATTCAGGTGGTCAGCAAGAGACAGGCCATACATGACACTGCAATCTGCCACTACCCTGCAAGGACACCCTCACATTGGACTTACATAACATAGATTTAGTAATATATAAAATCATATTGTGTCTAAATGTTTTTGAAATGTATTTTTGTGTCAGTTGAGTGTATCCATTTTCACTCTCTTAGCACTTTCCTCCCTGATTGGCCAAATAAGAGCTGCCATTGTAATTGGGATGTTACAGTGAATGAACGTCTGGGCCTGTTTTGAAGGAGGATTTGTCAATCTGATTAAAATCATAATGGTTTTTATATGCGTCATGTAAACTACTGGATGCCATAATTTCCCTTGGAATTAACAAAGTATCTATCTATCTATGGTACCTGAAGCAATATGGCCCGACCAAGCAGCAGTCTGTGCTGCTTTAAAGATAGACTAAATAGCAATGGACAAAGCCTCTGTAAATTCACCCACAAATTTCTGAAGAGCGGTTTTGAAGCTCAGAGTGAGCTGCTCCACCGTCGCCATCTTGGCAGTACCTGAATCCGTCGAACTCCTGGCTAATCCAAAAATGGGCAAAGAGGTGGGGTCGTGTGTGGAGCTAAAACTTCGGTGTATGCCAGTTGTGGAAAGCATACATTCACCCACCCATCACTGTTATCTTTAAGCCAAATAAAATGTAAACAGGTGAATTATATAAAAATTCACCCCTAGTACAGTTGTCATGGAGGAAATTAGCTACAGAGACCAAAACTGTTCTTTGTACCAGCCTGTAAACATGTTTATTTCTGCTGTAAAGTTGCACATTATAACATGGGAGTCTAATGGGATTGGCTCACTGTTGGAGCCAGGCTCTAGTGTTAATTAGAGGAACTGCAGTTTTTGGTACTTCAGTGGTGGCTTCATTTATTTAGCCCCGGAGGCTGATGCTTAGTTTTAACATGGGAAAAAGACACAAGTGTCCAAAATGCAATTTAAATTGGACCTGAATTTGATTTGAGGAAAATCTGCATCCGACACTAAGTTAAGGTTTGACAGGGTTCTCAGGTTTTCTTTGGGATTGAGTTTTCTCACATGCACGGCCACTGGGATAAGTGAAGGATGCTGTTAGTGTGAATAAATATCTGATTTCTTAGTCTCATACATTCATTCAGAAAAAAAGTCAGAGTCACAGCTGTGTAGCCAGTATGAAATCGATGAAATGCCATGTAACTGTGGCACTATGGAGACATATTTTCCACCCACATTCATGCAGCATTTTTAAGTACAGTACATATGTTGAGCACATTAGACAGTGTCATCTTTACTTATTCCACACCCACGTCTTTAACTGATCTTACTTCCACTGTGCCGTAAGTTAATAAAACAGGCCTGAAGCTGTGAATGTGTGTAGGAGGGAAGAAAATTCACTGGGCTGTGGAGTAATGCAGATGAATCTTTACCAGTTAACTGCAGCCTGATGCCTTTAATTGTGGGTGTTTGAAATGTTAAATATGAAGCCTGGGGTTTGACAGTGTGTTTTCATGTTCTACGTGTGAGAGACAGAAGTAGAGTTTTGGCTTTTCCTCACATTCACCAAGCTGATGGAGGATTGTTACCGAGATAATATTAGAACTGATGTGACATTTAGATTATGCGAGGGTTAAAGCTATGGTTAATAATTACTGTGTACATGATTAGATCAATCCTTCGAAACCTGTGTGTGCTCCCCAGCTATCAATCATCATCCCATTTATAATCTTTCCCATTTATAATAATCGAATCATTTCATTTCAGGATCAAAATCCCAGAGCAAGATATGTACAGAAGATTCTCCCTCTAGATGGTGGCTGATTATACTGGACTGAAGCAGAGATCAAATCGCAAAGCCTAATGACTTATAGTGATTACCACACCACTGCAGAAACCGGCCCTTTATCATCATCATCATCATCATCATCATCATCATTGTCATCATCGTCATCATCAGTGTGCTGATTAATGTTAAGATAAACACACAGCAGTTTAAAAATAACTGGTTTCTTTTCACAAACGGAAAATAAAAGATCATTATCATGCATGATAGAAGAGGGTCCATATGCTGATCTATATACAGGGTTTGTTCTGGCTCAAAATGAGGTGGAGGTGGTTCCATCCTGATCATATGCACACATGCATGTTTTCCACGCCTTCAGCTGGCTCAAGCCAAAACTTCTTGTGAGCTTATTATGTACTTATTACAAGTTTTATGTGCTCTAGTGAAACCTGAGGGATTTCTAAAAGCACAATAAACAATAATAATAATAGAATAATTTAGTAGATGTCACCTTGTGTATTTTCCACAAGTTCATGACATTTTAAAGACTTAAATTATTTGAAAAAGTAATCAACAAACAAATCAATCAAGGATGAAAATAATCTTTTCTTTCAGCCAAACCACAAACTTTTGCTGCTTTTGTGTCAGTTACAAACTCACTATTATAATCTGTAGAATCTTTTCAACTGCCGCTTTCTCTTTGTGGGAAACATCT
>NW_019174900.1:875346-935107 GCF_002260705.1 Seriola dumerili
AATCTGATTAAAATCATAATGGTTTTTATATGCGTCATGTAAACTACTTGGATGCCATAATTTCCCTTTGGAATTAACAAAGTATCTATCTATCTATGGTACCTGAAGCAATTATGGCCCGACCAAGCAGCAGTCTGTGCGCTTTAAAGATAGACTAAATAGCAATGGACAAAGCCTCTGTAAATTCACCCACAAATTCTGAAGAGCGGTTTTGAAGCTCAGAGTGAGCTGCTCCACCGTCGCCATCTTGGCAGTACCTGAATCGTCGAACTCCTGGCTAATCCAAAAATGGGCAAAGAGGTGGGGGCGTGTGTGGAGCTGAAACTTCGGTGTATGCCAGTTGTGGAAAGCATACATTCACCCACACCATCACTGTTACTTTAAGCCAAATAAAATGTAAAACAGGTGAATTATATAAAAATTCACCCTCAGTACAGTGTTCATTGAGGGAAAATTAGCTACAGAGACCAAAACTGTTCTTTGTACCAGCCTGTAAACATGTTTATTTCTGCTGGAAGTTGCACATTATAACATGGGAGTCTAATGGGATTGGCTCACTGTTGGAGTCAGGCTCTAGTGGTCATTAGAGGAACTGCAGTTTTGGTACTTCAGTGTGGCTTCATTTATTTAGCCCCGGAGGCTGATGCTTAGTTTTAACATGGGAAAAAGACACAAGTGTCCAAAATGCAATTTAAAATTGGACCTGAATTTGATTTGAGGAAAATCTGCATCCGACACTAAGTTAAGGTTTGACGTTTCTCAGTTTTCTTTGGGATTGAATTTTCTCACATTGCACGGCCACTGGATAAGTGAAGGATGCGTTAGTGTGAATAAATATCTGATATTCTTAGTCTCATACATTCATTCAGAAAAAAGTCAGAGTCACAGCTGTGTAGCCAGTATGAAATCGATGAAATGCCATGTAACTGTGGCACTATGGAGACATATTTTCCAACCACATTCATGCAGCATTTTTAAGTACAGTACATATGATTGAGCACATTAGACAGTGTCATTCTTTACTTATTCCACACCCACGTCTAACTGATCTTACTTCCACTGTGCCGTAAGTTAATAAAACAGGCCTGAAGCTGTGAATGTGTGTAGGAGGGAAGAAAATTCACTGGGCTGTGGAGTAATGCAGATGAATCTTTACCAGTTAACTGCAGCCTGATGCCTTTAATTGTGGGTGTTTGAAATGTTAAATATGAAGCCTGGGGTTTGACAGTGTGTTTTCATGTTCTACGTGTGAGAGACAGAAGTAGAGTTTTGGCTTTTCCTCACATTCACCAAGCTGATGGAGGATTGTTACCGAGATAATATTAGAACTGATGTGACATTTAGATTATGCGAGGGTTAAAGCTATGGTTAATAATTACTGTGTACATGATTAGATCAATCCTTCGAAACCTGTGTTGCTCCCCAGCTATCAATCATCATCCCATTTATAATCTTTCCCATTTATAATAATCGAATCATTTCATTTCAGGATCAAAATCCCAGAGCAAGATATGTACAAGAAGATTCTCCTCTAGATGGTGGCTGATTATACTGGACTGAAGCAGAGATCAAATCGCAAAGCCTAATGACTTATAGTGATTACCACACCACTGCAGGAAACCGCTCCTTATCATCATCATCATCATCATCATCATCATCATATGTCATCATCGTTCATCATCATCGTCATCTGTGTGCTGATTAATGTAAGATAAACACACAGCAGTTTAAAAATAACTGGTTTCTTTTCACAAACGGAAAATAAAAGATCATTATCATGCATGATAGAAGAGGGTCCATATGCTGATCTATATACAGGGTTTGTTCTGGCTCAAAATGAGGTGGAGGTGGTTCCATCCTGATCATATGCACACATGCATGTGTTCTCACGCCTTCAGCTGGCTCAAGCCAAAACTTCTTGTGAGCTTATTATATACTTATTACAAGTTTTATGTGCTCTAGTGAAACCTGAGGGATTTCTAAAAGCACAATAAACAATAATAATAATAGAATAATTTAGTAGATGTCACCTTGTGTATTTTCCACAAGTTCATGACATTTTAAAGACTTAAATTATTTGAAAAAGTAATCAACAAACAAATCAATCAAGGATGAAAATAATCTTTTCTTTCAGCCAAACCACAAACTTTTGCTGCTTTTGTGTCACAGTTACAAACTAACTATTATAACCTTTAGAATCTTTTCAACTGCCGCGTTCTCTTTGTGGGAAACATCCTGTATATACAGACAAGGCCAAAAGTGTTCCCTCACACCTCATTGAAACAATGCTACATTCTCCCCGAAAAGACTTGGTGTTAAAATGAAACGCTGTTTTGTCATGCCTACCTGCACACCTTTGATTTGGTTCCCTTCAGAAGTGGTGATAAATGGATTGTAGTGATGATTTAAAGCATCTATTGCCTTCCATTAATATCACAGGTGTCTTTAGTCGCATAATCAGTCATTCAGCACCACACTGAATGTGGACAAGAGAATGAAAAGCAGAGATAGGGAAATAAGAAAACTGCCAAACATGGTCATGGTAAAAGGCGACAAGATCATCTCCAAGCAGCTTGATGTTTCTATGACCAAAGCAGCTAGTGTTATTAACAAGTTTAAGGTCCAACCTCCCTGGATGTGACCACAAGAGGAAGCCTGACCCTTGATTGAACAGTAAAGTTTGAATTGTGAAAAAACCAGTCGCACCATACATCACTTTCTGAATGAAAGTGGGCACCATGCAAAAGCCCACCTTTGAAAGAGAAACACAAAAGCCTCACTGGAGTTTGCTTAAATACATGTTGACCAGTCACAGTGCTTCTGGGAGAAAGTCCTTTGGATAGATGAAACAAAATTAGAGCTTTTTGGTCACATCAGCTCACAGAAGAAAAAATGAAGCTTTTAAGGTTAGGAACACAATCCAGACTGTGAAACATGGAGGAGACATTCTGGAGGGAAACTGTCCAGTGTCCAGAGCTCTGTCTCAGTCGCAGGTTGATGCTGCTCCAACAGGATAATGACCCCAAAACAAATATCAAAAAGCAGCCAAGCATGGATGAGAAGAAAACACTGGGCTGTTCTGAAGTGGTCTACTATGAGTCCTGATCTTAATCCAACTGAAGATCTATGGAAAGACCTGAAGCTCATAATTGGGAGAATGCATCCATCAAACATGTGAGAGCAGCAGAGAAGTGTAGAGGTTGCATTAAGAGCTACAAGAAGCACTTTATTGCTGTGGTTGCCTAAAGAGGATCTGCTACAAGATACGAGGTTGAGGGTCCCAGTATTTTTGCTGCTTCATTTAAAATAATATTTCACATTGAAAATAAAAAACAATGCATTTTCTATTAGATGTGGAATAGTAAACAGTGGAGGCCAATAACTTTCGTGAGTTTCAACTTATTCAAGAGAAAACTGTGTTTTTTCCGTCTGAGTGGACAGTTAGCAATAATTTTGTCAATGCTTATCATTTGTAAAGAAGGTTTTCTTTGTGTTTGTCGTGGCTCCAACATTGTGACAACTGTGAAAAATCTTCATGTCTGACCATAGATACTTTAAATATTAAACATAACTGAAAAATAAGCAGTGATACACACCCAGTGTCCTCTTTATTAGGTACACTTGTACAGTCCAATGCAATCCAATACAACTGCTCTGATATAAAGTCCACTGGATTGTATGAAGTTGTTTCCAATATTCGACTCCTCTCATGAATGTAAATGAGAAGGAAAATTAGAAACACATATGAAGTCCAGTGTAACACCAACCTTAACTATGAGGTCAGTAATATATAACTGGATTTACACATTTATACCTTGGATTGTACATGTGTAACTTATAAATGTGCCACTAAGTGCATTTCTCAGCTGATAACTGACATTATAAGCCTGGTTTTCTGCTGTGCTTACAAACATAACAGTTGCTTTTAACATCAGTATCACGTATCAGAAAACATATAATTATATTTTACTCACTTATTTTATCCTTTCTTATCAAGTTTTTAAAAATACACATTACACACACACACACACACACACACATAGAAAAGACAAAGCAAAGCAAAACAAAGAAAAAACAAAACAAAAAAAGAAAGAAATACATATTGCTTCCCAGCAGTCAACATTCATTTTTAAAATTGAGATGAACCTCCTATTTTCTACATGGGTTAACTTCTTCATGGCCAATTAAACTGATCAGATTGGTATTAATATGAGAGATCAGCCCCTTCAACTCAGATTTTTCAACTATCAAATCATCCAGTGGTAATGAATGAAAACAATGATGGATTTCCTCTATGTTCTATTTCATATTTAGAGACAAACTGTTCAAACATTAATATCTCACCCTCTTTATAAAGGTCCACATTTTGCCATGTCACCCGTCACGTATAATACGGGATCGTCCCATATTTGAAAATAAAATGCCGCGTTCTGTATTGAATATATACGGGACGCAATTGGTCCCTGACCTGTGGGCTCGTTTTTTTTACAGGAGAACAGTCTTGTATAATCAGTGGATTATCTGTTATATAGTGCATAAAGTATCATATGGAGAAATAAAATTAACAGTGGCCAAGCTCATATCAGCACCATAATACTCCTCAATATATTTCCATGCAAGTAGGCATGTCAGTGCCTTTAGTCCTAAATGTTATTTTATGAATAGTTATTTGCAATCCTAAACCTGGAGAGGACCATCTCCAGTGTCATTCAATAGCATTATGATGATTTTTCAGGATTTAACTTTATAGCCTGAAACATATCATCTCATCTTGTGTCCATATGTTGATTCTCTGGAGATGACCATTTGACCCACAGTCTAGTTGTATATCTCTCTAACGTGCTAAAACCTGGTCTGAAAGAAGGACTCTTTGTCTCTGTTTCTTAACAATGTGATGGTTTGACGGTGGGAAGGGTAAGAAAGGTGACATTCTTTGTTCCATAACTCTACATGTCCTTACCATGAATTTATTTAATGGCTTGAGTCTGATGCCAGGCCAGGTATGTCCGCTGCACACAGTGGACAGACTCACCAACCCTGGACAGTTGAAGACTAAAAAACGTAGCCGTAGATTTATCTGGTTTACTGGTGAGGCTAATGGTGTGAGGAATGTTTTCCTTGAACACTTCAGGCCTTTTTCATCCTTTGAATGCCACAGTCATTCTGTGTGTTGTTACTGACCATGTTCATCGCTTTACGGCCACAGTTCACCATCTTCTGGCTACTTCCACCAGGATAATGCCCCATGTTACAAAGCTAAAGTCGTCTCAAACTGATTTCAATGCAGGTGCAGTTTGTCTGCAGGACGATGAGCAGGTTTTCGATCATCCCATCTGCTACTGTACTAAAAAGTTTGATAAACATCAGCTTGACTATAACACTATAGAACAGTGGTTCCCAACTAGTGGGCCAGGGCGCACTTATGGGCTGCAAAGGTATTGTAAGTAGGCTGTCAAATCATTTGCCAAACAGTAGGCTGCAATTTTGGTGAATAAATGTAATTATTTTAAAAAATGAATGAAAATACAAATAATTTTCTTAAATGATATTTAAAAACTCTAGTTTTTTAAATTTCTTGATAATGACAGTGATAGTACCAACTGGCCATGAACAATCCAGCAGACACTTCTGTTGAAAAGGAGCTCAAGGAACTTTCTTACACCCACATGCTTCTTTACCTTGAGTGGTTAAGGGACATTTGTGAGGAGTACAAAGAGGCAGCTCTTAGGATGGGGGGGGGGGGCACAGGGGGAGGCGTCCAAGACAACATTATTGAATAGTTTGTTGCCTGCATGGCTTTTTTGCAAGCCTCATGCCTCCCAGTCATGGAGCCTCTCTCCTGCTAGCTATCAGCATGTTAATCTCCTTCTTTTTTTTTTTCTCAGTCAGCAAACTCCTAGCCTATAGCCCAGAAGGTGACTGTGGGGACACATCCTAAACCAGGACAGCCCTGTCTTTTACACTGACTCTCCAGGCTACACAGTCCTAGAAAATAGACAATCACACAAGTTACATACCAGTGATGCATAGAGAAATACGCTGGCTATCTCACACCACATGACAACTTACTCCTGGAGCGTGATCAGTATGTCATGATGGGCTGCTGCATCTTCCAGCGTAACAAATATGGAGACTGGATATACAGCCTGGAGCACTTTCAGCTTGGTGGAACCAGTCTATAATCACAGAGGATGGTCATCTTGCATTTCCATTCCCACTTGTTCCAGAACAGACTCATCCACTGTGGCTTTAATACCATTGCTATCATCCACCAGTCCATAATGTACACTTTTCTTGGCTTTACTTATCGATACCCCGTCGTTACTAAAAGCCAACTCGATAGCTTACACTTAACATTTTTCAGACGATGCATTTACACCTCAGTTGGCCTGGTCATTTGTAATCAGATGTGGCTTTTAAAAGGTGAGGAGGACATGCACAAATCCCTCATGGTGGTTCTGTCAATCTCTGCCATCACAGGATTGCTGGCTCCTGGACAAACTAAACTGCATTGCTGGCTGCTTAAAAAAAAGTATGAAGCTGAGCTTCATTGTTTGAAATGCCAGAAACTAACATTTTAATTAGAACTGCAACTAATTCTGTGTCCCTGTGGAGTCAGTTAGGATGACAAATGTCAGTCAAATGTTTGATAAACACCACAGACATCGCAGAGGTCGTCTAATTAACTGATCTGAATCAGCTGTGTATGTCCACCTACACTCAGAGGTTACCATGGTGATCTCTCAATTTCTACTGAGTGGGACATGGATTCAGCTGAGAGACACCTATCAATCTGGCTTGCCAATCAAAGACTTTTAAATCCTCTCAGCTAAAGCAGCTGCATTTTCTGAGAGAAGAGACTCTGCTGAACGCAGTGATATAAAGTATTTGTCTGTGGTGTCAAAAATGTGGCCTTTGCAGTGATTTTAAAAATGTCCCGCTCTCTGTTTTCCTGAAGGTTTGACTTTACTTACAGTTAAATGGAAAGGAAAAGGTAGCACCGAGCAAACACTGCTAAAAGGTAATCCATCAATCAAAATGACCTCCAAAGGTAATCCACCAATCATATGTATATGTAATGTGGAGTCAGTTAGAATGACTGAATATTTCCTGACTAAAACTGTACTGAAATATATTTCCAGTGAAAACTGTTGAAGTGTATGTAAATCATTGTCTGTATTCAGTGTTGGAGCCGTCTGTAGCTGGACCTTGACAGAAATGTCAGTTAAGTGGTTGAGAAACACCACAGATATCAGAGGAGTCTCTAATCAGGTAATTTGAAACAGCTAACCCTATGGGGCAGTTGAATGTACTCTTGCCACTGTGAAAGGCATAGTTCAAATTCTGTGAGTCACTCTGCTTTGGTACACACATTGTATGAAAGAGGACACATTTGCCTACATTATGGAAGAAAAATATGTGTAGAGTGAGAGTAAAATTTGTGCATGTAAGGACGAGTTAAACAGAATTTCTTTTGAGCAGTTTTACACCTTCTCCCACTCTAGCTGAGATATCATCCACTATAACCTCCTCCAATAGACGCCCATTATAAACTCGTAAACAGCAAAAAACGTAAACTACCATCAATCAAAAACGGTACAAGATATCAAAACTACAAGTTCAATAGCTGAATGTCTTGGGACCAATTTAAAGCTCGAATGAAGTCTCTGGATAAAAGTATGCTGAAGCAGTTGAGTTTCAAAAAGGAGAAAGTTTTTTTGAGGATTTGAACATTAACTCCATTCATTTCTATTGGAAATTCCGAACGAAGCACAGTTGGTGTTTTGGATGGGGGTGGCATTCCACTGTCAAACTCTTGGAAAAGTGGATGCTGATCAATGATACAAGCGCCAGAATGCCTGTTTTAGATATGGATTACGTTTTCAAATCTTTATTCTTTTTTTTTTATCCTTATAATTTCTTACTGATTAATATACTTGAATTGACTGACAGTCTCCATGTCTCCCATTGAAGTGTTGATTGAACTGACACGTGACCCCTTTCCTTTGTCCAGCTTAACCTGAATGACTAAATGTTTAATATAAAAGAACAAACTAATGTTGATCTAGTTCCTGTTTTGTCATTGCCTTTTGGTTTGGGCTTTTCTGAATAATCTTGCAATTTAACTTAGATAAGACTTAGTTTTCTTGAACACTAGAATGTATTGGTATCATGTATTTGGCCTGTTCAGGTCTTCTAGTCAGTGTAACTTGTGTTCATTTTGCTCCTTTGCTACAGGCTCATTCCTCTGCTGCTGTTCAAACCTTATCAGTGTCCACACGAGCACACTTTCTTAGAAAGTACATGTGAAGGCTCACGCAACACTTCAGCTGCACTGACATGACTGAGAGACAGAGAGACATCTTTGCCTTTAACAGATAAACAGACGTGACCCGAGGTCACTGGCACTGTGGACTCCATACAGTCCAGTTGTGCCACTGCAGTGTTAGCGTCACAGGGAGTTTGTCAATCAACTAGTGTATGTGACCTGTTTTACTTTCTAGCAATGAAACTGTTCAACATGCAGCCTGAAATAACAGAAGCAGGGCCAAACAGGACCAGACCAGCCAGTAATACTCTCTGAAATAGGATGCACCCAAACCATGTGATTCCAGGACCGCCTTGAGCGTAGGTACTGGGCTACAGTGCCAATCTATCATTTCAGCCCGGGTGACATCATTCTGTCAAGGTAAAAATTGCTGCAAAGTGAGGAGCTGCTCTGAATACAATTTAAAAACCAGCAGGAAAAGGACTTCTTCCTGGTGGTGTGCCAGTACAGTGGCAAAGTCAGAAAAAAAACCCACCTAATAAGAGTTAAGTATGTACACGACCAATCTCAGGAGGCAAAGATAGCCAGTATGTGTTACCAAGCTATGAAAAGATGCCAAAATGCTTCATAGTCATTGATTTGTATTTAATAAAAAAATACAATACAAAAATAACCAAAAACTGGGACGGAGCTGCAGGAACAAATAAATGGCATGATCAGCAGGTTAAAGGAGCTATTTGTAAGTTTTGCTATTGCTACATCGCTAACATTAGCATTAACAGCTATTTTTGTGAGTTCAGCATCAAACTTCATTCCTTTACTCTCCAAAAGCTTTCTGCAGAGGTGGAAGACAATGCAAATATCAACCCTTGTCTGTATCACGCCAAATTATTCTGATGATCTGAATTTCTTTTTTTAATCAGTACAATATCAGACTGACAGTCCCAAAATTAGCTATAATGTCTAAATAGAGAATCTGGCCCCACCTGAATAATGCTTATTATATGTAGAGAGTGAATGACACTGTAGTCATTGCACAGCACCTGGTGTTAAAATAGATCTCCGTTATGGCAGTGTCACGCTCCGGATGAGGCAGGGGTGAGGGTGAAAGACTCAGAGGCGGAGGAGGAACCAGTGTCAAGGAATTTATTCACAAAAAAAACAAAATCCATACATCCACAGATGCCGCCAACAAAACAAACCTCATCACCAACAATGATACCACAAAGACAAGACAGAACAAGGGCTCTTTAAAAGGAACGGAACTGATTAACAATGGAGAACAGGTGGGGAAGCAGACACAGGTGGGACACATCAGGGATGATTAACAAAAGGAAGCAAAACTAGAACTCAGACACTGGGGTGACATGACTATCAAAATAAAACAGGAAGTGCACGGGGAAACAGAGCACAAGACAGGGAAGGCTAAACTAAACACCAGAAACACCCAAACCAGAAACACTCAAAACCCAGAACAGAAACCCAAAAACACAGAAAACCAAACCAAGAAAGTCCAAAAACCAAAAACCTGGAGCCTCCAGGCTGAGACCATGACAGGCAGCAACAGTTACCCACAGAATCACTTTCTCTTTAGCCTACAAAATAATAGCAAGAGAAAGTTTTTGTTTGTTTGTTTTTCAGCAATGCTTTAGTTCAAGCTATTGTGAGCTTTTATTCTGAAATGTTCTGACAGGAACTCTGAACTGACAGAGGTGTAATGTGACTGCACCTTAATAGTAAGTGTTGGGTTATAAAAGCTGCATTTGACACCTACACGAATATGATTGGACATTACTCGTTAGTCTGTAATGACACAGCTTGTGAATGAGCCACAGATAGTTCAACATGATGTGCACTGCCTGAACTAATACTATAAGTTCTACTGCTGTGATTTCTTACACATGTTCTCTCACAAATCTACAGATCTACACAGCAGTGCAGTTGGTCTTTGTTCTGTGGGACTCCACATGTGGCCCCAATTAATGATGGAAAATCCAATCCACACTTGTGCCAGTTAATCAATTTATTCCTCAGTGGAAATTAAGTGTGGTTTGTCAGTAGAGGTTCACTAAAGCAAGTTAGAAGCCTGCAGCAATAGTTAACCACAATGTAAGTGATGGAAAATAAACCTTACATTGACTGACAGCTCATACTTAGGCCTGCTTTAAACAGTGCAGCATGGTGGAGGGGTATACGCTGCTTGTCATTTTTTCGCTTGATGATTTGGAAGTGGCTTTTTATAATGCTGTTTTTTTTTTTCTTGTGTCACTTCTGGAGTAACATTTTGAATCTGAGTTGAAAGGTAGCTCTCCCTGCAGCAGGCACTGGGGCGGTTTGCAGCCGAGTGTGAAGCGGCCAGGATTAGAGTCAGCACCTCCAACTCTGAGACCATGGTTAGGGGTGAGTTGCTGCCCCAAGCTAAAGAGTTTAAGTATTTCAGGGTCTTGTTCATGTGACAGATTGACAGGCAGCCTGGTGTAGCATCAGCAGTAATACAGATGTGTTGTGGTGAAGAGGGAGCTGAGCCGGAAGACGAAGCTTTCAATTTACCAGTCGATCTACGTTCCAACCCTCACCTGTGCAGCTCGGGAGTAGAGTAAGAGCCGGTGCTCCTTGACGTCAAAAGGAGCCAATTCAGTTGGTTTGGGCATCTGGTTGGGGCATCTGATTAGGAGGGTTCAGGGTTCACTGAAAAGATTACATATCCCATATCTGGCCTCAGGATCCCGCAGGAGGAGCTGCGCGCTTGACAAACCCCAGCCTTTGTCAATGGGACACAGGTGCACTCACGGAAATGACAAACTATAGATATGGTAGGTGGTCAAGCTAGCTTTCAGGAATGATAGCCTGCTGCCAATAGTAGATTACATGTTGGATGCAAACGGGCAACATCAGATCCCTTATGAGACAGAACACTGTTCTGAGATCAGATGTAAGGAGAGATATCACTTCCACTTCAGTATCGTTCTAGTTTATGTCTATCTTTTAGCTTTAACTGGCCAAGCACTGCTTGCCTTGCTTTCCCTGACAGCCACTGATGTTACTGCCCTGAGTTCAGGCTGTTTGTAGCCTGAAGTGAAAGCACCACTCAAAATCTATTTTTTTTCAAAAGAAACACTGCACTAAGAGTTTCTCCAACACTATTCACAGTTGAAATGATCATCAAGGTTCTACTTTAATAGCAGCTACTCCAGAAGTGGAGTACATACAGTATGTAATAGAAATGGTGTTATGAATTCAATAGAAAATCAAATATCATAGATGTTTCACACCAAACTCATTGTCCAACATATAAAGGTCCCATCTAAGGAAACTAAATCTATTTTCTAGTCATCAGCATGTTCTTCAGTCGTTCATGTATCCTTTCCCAATTCCTAATTAGAATATTTCTATCAGCAACTGAAATCTATGCAACACTTCAGGCTTTACAGGCTACAGCAGGGATTTTCCAATGCTTGATGGGATACATATTGCAATATAGTATGTTTAAATCCTCCAGATTCTCAACAGAGATTATTAGGCTTATGAAGAGAAATGCTAATGCTTGGATCTTAGTATGCTTCAGGCAATTATGAAGGGGGCTGTGATGATGAGTACAGCATGGCATCCCTGACTGAAAGCCTTTAGGGCTAATTGTCAAGACAAATTGTGCAGGACTGGCTTGTGTTAGGAGATCCAGGTCATACCAAGATGTATTCTTATCCACAGATAATGAAGTGTAGTAGTATGATGAATATATTGTTGTCGCAGAGATGTTTCACTTTTACCAAGAGAACATATCCGGTGCAGGCTCCGATCTTGGGCCAGCTCCAGTGTCAGGACCGGAAATAACTTAACTTCTCCCTAAAGGCTCAGGTATGTCGGTGTTACCGTTGTGACAACGGTAAGTGATTGATTTTACATATCCAAAAAAGGTCTGAATGCATGGGTGTTGCAGATGTTTGCTGTTTTAATAGCCACCATTGTCAGTATGTGTAAATCTAAATCACGGAAATTACCAAATGTTACATATTTAGATGGGCTGTTTGTCATTTAAAGTTACGCCAACGGTGGCTAGCCTTAGCTCCTAAAGTTTTATGGTAGCATTGGCTTTTTTCTGAGGATTAGGTAAGCTAAGTGTTTATATATAACTCTGTGTTCAGTTTGGTTCAACTTTTTTTGTTAATAGTTTAGCACGGGCATAGGTCTTAAGATGTTGACTGTGACACTCTGGTTATTTGTCGTCCAAATGAAGATAAAATTAGGATTTAAAGTTTTGCTATCGTTCAGGCCGTCTGGTGTAGACCCAAGTTTAAACTGAAATAAGCTATTTTCACAGTTAGACAGTGTGTAAAGGCTGAAGGCTGATGAATTAATCTTATTTAAATTGAACCACTCAATCTTTAAAGTTAGGTTTACTGTGGCAATGTTTACTGAATATATTCTTCATCACTATTATCAGTTTTTAGATCTATCAAGGTGGATTAGTTCAAGAACTGGCCCTGATGGGATCATTGCTTGTATTTGAATATTAAAAACTGATTTTGAATTTTATTCTTTTTCTTTTTTTTTTTAGAAAGAGGAGCAACTACAGCCTCAGCAAGCCGATGTCTCGGTTGCAAAAGATGTTGAGACAACAATGGAATGGTGCTAAAGTGTATACTATTTACAGTATATGTAAATCTGAAAAGAAGAATGCAATATGTTATTTTAATGTGCATAGTAAAGGTCATGATACTGTTTGTGTAGCAGTTATGCTATAGGAAGACAACCTTTTTTCTCTCTGTCTTTTCCATAGGGCAAACTTGAGTCCAGGATCGTGCATGACTGCAAAAAGGCAGCAGAATGGGTGGAGATGAACTGGCATGTGTTTTCAGCCAAGATGGAGTTGCCAGATGCAAGCCAAATGGGAGAAGAGGAACTGGCAGAGGCTGCTCAGCAGTATGCCAAACTTTGGGTTGAGGAAGAAAGTGCAGACCTGGATGTACAAGAAAGGGACGCCATCTTGGAGCTATTCAAATTTCAGTTTTCCAATATGGAAGACGTGGAAGGTTTGTGAGGAGCTGAGTGATGGACAAGGATACTTGATATACTGTGAAAGTCATATGGACGAGTAATGGCTATGTAGGGCACTACTGTTGTTGTTGCTGTGATTGATAAAGGGCAACAGAATGTTTGATAATTTTGTAATTTCATGTGTGGTTTTGTAAAGAAGCACTTCAAAATTTACTTTGATTATACCATGAAGAACACAGGTAAGTTAGTGCATTTTAAGATAATAAATACAGTTTTAACTATTCCTTCCCTCCACGTATGCTGGCATTGTTATATATTTAAACTTAGTTACAATTTTTATTGGCCTATATGTCTTCTAAAGACCCTCAGGTGTAAAGTATATTATATATAAGAGTTACGTGGAACCATCTACGGTAATAGCACACAATATAATAATGTATTTAACAGGATAAATATTGTACATAAAATGTTGAAGCTATGCCATGAAGCAGAGGCTAATTATGTTAATTAATATGTTAATATGGTTTAACTAACTACTCCTGCCCTCCACATGTCTGCTGAGATTGCATAGTTAAAATATTTATTAGCCTCATCTCTTCAAAAGATCTTCAGGTTTACAGTACAAGTAGACACATCAGCTTCTTGTGTCATATGAAATACATTTTCCGTATTAAATTCAGATGTTTGCACTAAAATAGTGTTATACTAAAAGTCTGATACCATGTGTAAGTGCATGTGTTAGTGTTTTCTCTGTACAGATCTGTGAAAATGAATTTCCCCTTGGGGACAATAAACAAATGAATTGACTAACTTTAAAAAGACAGGAAGAGAGGAATCAACAAGCTTAATCTTTTTCTATGAACTGATGTCGCTAAGCTATATGGGCGGAGTTTATGCCCTATTTTGACAGAATTAATTTAATGAATGTTAATTTAAAGATACGGTTGCTAGCAGACATATTGAATCGGTATGTGTCTACACTGATATAGATACCCATGTCACGTGCTACGTTGACAGAAAAGGCAAAATCAACATGTCTGTGGCATTTAAGAAATTAATGGTTTTTACATTAAGACAAAAGCGCTTCCACCAGAAGTGTCTACACAATTTTATTTTGAACTTCCTTGAGTGCACTTCCCGTCCTGACACTGGAGCCGGCCGGAGATCGGAACCTGCACCGGATGCAACTCCACACTGGAGCTCTGCAGGGAGACTGTCTTGACCTTTGTTGCCAAGGTTACTATAATAACGGTCATGGCTTGCTAAGGTTTTGGAAATGATTGTGATTTAGGTTAAAATAAGAACTTGAACATTATTTGAGCTTTGTTGTCATGGTTACAATAATAATATTTGTTAACTTTGTCAAACGGTGATGGATAATAGAAACAACATAAACTGCTACTTCCGCACATTTCCCTTTGCTCCTGTCATAATTACTACAACCACTAGATGTCGCCTAGCAACAAAATGTAACTATGGGTCGTAATAACCTGCTGCACAGACGACCTATGGGCTCGCTTTTTACAGGAGGACAGTCACATCTTAATTTTGACCTTTTGCACATTCACATTAGCACCTTTTTCTATTCACTTACTGTGTATTTACTAATATTACTATTACATTCTAGTTTTTTTTGTTTGTTTTTTTTTTACTTATTTACTTCCTCTTTCCTTACTTACAGTTGAGCAATTGTAACAAAGTCCCTGCAGGGATCATTAAAGTTTTTCTGATTCTGATTATTCTGTTTGGCCCGAAGGCCGACTCTAGGAAGAGTACAAACTTCTTCCAGTTCACATTTATTAAGAGAAAAAATAAAGTATCTTGGATTGAACTGAAGAGGGGACAACAAATGGCTTCAGGCTTAACTGTAGGGGCAACAAGATAGGATATGTGTGTTTTTTGGGTTTTTTTTTTTATTCATGAGATTTATTCAGGAAGTTTAAATTCAACACTGCCCACTTTAAATGTATTAAAGGTTCAGCACGCTGTGGAAAGAATTGTGTGTTGCAGTTCGGGTGATATAGGCAGGTTTATTAATCATGAATACACAAAGCATCGTCCATGTTTATGCCTTTGCCTGCAGTGCTCCTTCACCAGCTGTAGACAATTTCCTCTTGCTTTCTTTTCTTGAATAACATATTTATGATGCGCACCTCATAGGAAGAGCATTGCTGATTGACAGGTGGACTGCTCAGGGTTCGAAGGTTGCATTCTGCAATTATTAAGGCGCAGGTGTGCGTTTATGGGCCAGAGCAGCTCTGCCTGCCGTGAACATGAACTCAATCCATTATGGTTATTTTCCTCGAGCTGGGCTTGATGTGCTTTGTTAAAACTGCTGCCAATTAAAATGTCAAATCTTAGCAGTGGAGCTGGTAAAATGTTGCATACAATAGCCTACAGTGTGAAAATGATCCAAGCATTCATTTTGATGTGAAAACAATGGTCAACAGCTTAATTAATACTACTACTGTATTGTGCTTTGTAAACATCCATGAGCGGTAGTCTCACTGGGCAAATATTGGTTGTTGAGGCATCTAGTGACACCAAACCAGTACTTTTAATGCCGTGTACTATGACAGTTTTTTAAGGCAATCTTTATTTGTGAATCTTCACAATGTGCGAACACTATAAAATACAGATTGTGTGCTTGACAAAACACATGGCAGCTGTTCAGCTATTTACACCCGTACGTTACGCCGAATGGCTCAGTTGTTTTTTGCACCGTCAAAAAAACTGCGTACAGGACGGCAGGAATTGTTGCAATGTGCCGTTTATCAAGCGCTATGCGGTTCTAAACCTCTGCCACTGTCAGGTGCTTATTAAACTATGCTATAGCAGAAACGCTTTATGAAGTCAGGTGAGATAGTATAAATGATTCTTTTTTTTTTATTGTATTCAGTTGTCAGTCTTGAAAACTAACCTGGATAGGTTTGGGAAAAGATCATGGTTTGGGTTAAAACAGACCCTTTCACAACATTAACCAGGTGTTAGAAAGCCTCTCAGCTAGAACCTCCCATGTGACTGTGAAGTGGTCCATTGGCTATCCACAAATAGCAATGTTGGCTGCAGACACCTGGGTGCTTGCTTCTGCCATGCTATACACACCTTGCTGTAAATAGCAACATTAGCTATCCACTCTAGGTGCAAATAGCATTGCTAGCTATGGACACTTGGTTACAAATAGCATCTGCCTATAAAATAAGTTAAGGTCTTAAAACTGAAGTTCGGGCAACACTTCAGGGCCCATCTTATGTAGTTGCTGCTGTACTTTTGTGTTGGAAATTTTGGAACAAATATGCAATTAATAAAATTGTCTGCAACGAATTGACACACAGTGAACCTGTGGCCCTGAGGGTAAGAACTGAATGACTAAGACTGAAAATTTTTGTTGTTCCCTTTCATTTTCACCTTGCACTCAGTATTTCACATTATTGGGTTGAAACGTTTAGACTTTGGTACCCCAGTGGTAAAATCAAAAAAGACACTGGTAAACAACACTTCCCACCACTGTTACCTGTCATTCAGGGACAGTGAAGTGAACGGGCTGAAAACAGCACTTTTCTCTCCAATTGTCTCATTTTTCAAAAAACACACTTGTAGTCCGTATTTATAAAATAGACAAAAAGCCCTATGATCATGGTTCATCATGGATTAATGCTTTAGCATCACCAGTCTTTGAAAATATACTGTACTGCTTTATATTCAGGGTAGGGAGAGACAGTTGCTTCTTGTTCAGCCTGCATTTCAAAGTGTTCTAGCTCTAGTGTTCTAGTTGCTTCTGATGTATCACTGGTTTGTGAGTGTGTGTGTATGATGGAAAAGCGCTAAACGTATATGTAGGAAAAAGCACTGTAAGAATGTGTGAGTTAATGTGGCTTCCATTGTGAAAGCTCTTTGAGCAGTCGATAAGATTAGGAAAGAGCTATAGAAGTGCAGAGACACAGCTTTCCTCTGACATGAGCTCATGATGCACCATGATGCACACTCATAACTTCTCTGTGAGGTTTCCTTCAGTCGCACAGTGCAGCTATAGTAGACAATAGTAGTGTGCACAACTCTAAAATACTAATAGTAATATACTGAGTGCATGTTAGGCTGAGGCTGACAGTTTTTCAGGATTCCTGTGGAATTCCCGCAGGATGAGAATCAACTTCACTATTCATCATGTGACTGGGACAGGACAGGAATCGCGATAACAATAGGCCAATTTTTATATATGAAGTTCTAATATGAAGGAACACAATTTTCTTTATGTGGAACATAATGCTATTCTTTCTGTTGTCTTTTTTATTATTTGTTATCCTCTCCTGTCTGCCCTGACCAGTGCATGACATGTTTGGACAGGCAACAGGGCTGGTTCTAGACTGCTTTGATTGGAGCGGGGGCATTGAGAGATGTTGACTGGTCACTAAATGCCAGACTTCAAAACTCCTTACTGGATTGTTCTGAGGACTGTTAGCTATAACTGCACTGTTTTATGTTATCTAAAACTAAAGCCATAGATAATAATTCATAAGCCCATATTGCATTTACAGAACAGACGGAGAGCCGACACTCACAGACACAGTGTCGTTAACCCTTGATTATTCATTGTTTATTTTTGGCCAGAGGACTTTATGACTGTAAAGTAGGGATTTGATGGATGTCTCAGTGCAGTGCAACAACCTGAAAACATTATTTTGACACAAACTGTGAGCAGACTTTTTTTTTCTAGATTTAACAAGTTTCTGTGAATAAAGAAGAAATAGTCTCAAACCCATCAGAGTGAAAAAAATGTATCTCGTTCTTGTACTAAATGGCCCATCAGTGCTACTCTCGCAGACAGTGGGACGCCCAGCCACAGCAAAACAAAAAAATAAAGGATCCAATTTAGTGTAAAACATTGCAACTCACCGCAATAGGCTTATATAAAAATAAAACATCTCCACAAAAATGAAAAATTCTGCCCAGACAGAATTTATCAGGCTGTTAGTGATTCTCTGCTGCTGCAAATCATTATTTTATAATCCTGACACAAAATCAGCATAAAAGGTTAATGATGACAACAGTGCGACTGGATATGTTGACATTTAAAATGATAGAGCACAGACAGACCGCTCACATGTCTAAGAGACGACTGTTGAATGACTCAATAAGGACTGCTCGTTTGCATCTGGACTCATTTTAATTATTGCTATTATTTATTGGAAAGGATTTTCAAAACATCCGGAAGAAAATCAAAACAGCAGAGTTTGCTTAGCAGATTTGTAATTCCTGTCACTCGGATCACATATCGGCTTCTTCACAAACAGAGAGAGAGAGAGAGAGAGAGAGAGAGACATTTATATGATCCCATCAATTCAAAGTCTTAACTCTGCTCATTATCTCATTTTGTAAGTGTTTGAATAGCAAAATAAAATACAGCAGCATTTGCAACATTCTGCATTTGAAGAATAAAACATGAGCAGCTGTATATGTTAGGCATTATTCCCATTGTTGTTGTGAATTTCCTGCAAATATTTAGTTTGCTCAGGTTGGTAGAATGGAAAATGGTAAAACAGAGGTACCAGCAAAGTTATTTTAAATACACATGGTTCTGAGACGTCTGCTCCTAGCACAAACTTTCAAACCCATTTTACACCAAAATACCAACAACTGTCTTTGCATTGACTTAAGTGAAAGAACGTCCCACCTGTTTGTTCCTCTCCTCACCTGTGCACCTCACTTGTAAGAAAAGTAATCATATAATGTCCTTTTGCAATTCAGTATGGACAATGAGTAATTTCTCCCTCCAAGTCTTTTTCGTTGTAAGGCTTTTATTGTTGATTTTGAAGTTACTATATAAGCTACAGCGTCTTCAGTGAGTATTCAAGCTTCAGGCTTCAACCGGCGACTACATCCCAAAAATCAACAACTCCTCCAACCTAAACAACCATATAGGTCGTCTTTTCACTCCTCTGATACGACCCGCAGGAGTGTTTCCTGAAATAGCGTCCCTAGGGGGGCAAACGCACCGGACCTTGGATGTCATGGTTACCATAACAAACATGCGACTGTACCAAGACCGGCATACCGAATGTCGCCATGGTTGCTTTAATAACAGTCATGGCTTGGTTAGGTTTAGGCACAAAAACTACTTGGTCAGGGTCAAGAAAAGATCATGATTTGGGTTAAAATAAGTAAGTAGTTCCTCAACATCAGATGATCTTTGTTGTCATGGTTACAATAATAACAACGAACAGACATGGATAATAGAAACAATATAAACTACTAGTTTCACATGGGAATCAAACACAGATCTCCTGTGTCATATTCATGTGATTTGTTGGTCCATCCATCCACCACAACCTCCTCCTGACGTGGGCTTTGCCTCTCTTTATAGTACGTCACCGCACTTTTCAATTTGATCCTGTCATAATAATTACAACCACTAAATGTCACCTAGCAACAAAACCTAACTATGGGTCATAATAAGCTGCTGCACAAACAACCTGTCTGCTGGTTTTTTCACAGGAGAACAGTCTCTCAAAAATATAAAAGAAAGTGAGCCCTCATCGAGAGGGAAAGAGGGCTAAGACTTGCACCGGGCCCTGAATGCAGCAGTGAGCAGAGCATTAGTTATCTAATGATACAAATGATCTGCTTATGACAAAAAAACTAATTTTCATTTAAATAGACTACAGATTCCCCTTGAAGTTGTTGGTAGCCTTGGTGTTGAAATGAGCTGTATGGATCTCAAAGCACAAAACAGTTGTTATCTGGAGCCGCTGAGCTGGCTCTCACCGCTGCTCAGGTGTAGGGGCCACTGCAGCATGGAAAAACAATGTGTTTCAGGCAGAGTTCACACAGAGCCTCAGGCAGCAATTAAGGGTCAAATAGGGCAGGTGGATTAACTGCTTCTAACCCTGATCATCATAAATAGAGTTTTATGTTGCGCATGTCTTTGTCAAAAGTCTTTTCATGGCAACGTCTTGGGCTTTGAAACAGGTTTTCCACATGTAGATCCAAAATAAACATGAGCTGATTGACAGCTGCAAATTAGTGTCACTCGCGGCTCAGTGAGTATTTGAGGCAGATTGAAGTGCTGGATGGATCCAGGCTGCAAAATAACCCATGACTACATTGTTTTTTTTTTGATGGGATTTCCGCATCATTAAACAGCAGCAGATAACAAAGTGACAGCCAAGACGAGAGAGACAAGGACAACTGGTGGCAAACATTGACAAGCAGGCTTGAACTGTTTTCTCCAAGGGTGCTACATAGCACACTCTGTAGCCGGCTCCGTCGTGAAGTACCCTTGAGAAAATAACAGCCATATAATTGACAGCCTTCACTTACTGATGGTTCAGTGAAGGTTAACATTTATGCAGGGATGGATGCATGTTGCACAAAACACATGAGAGCTGTCAGCCGTACGTATTGATGTATCGATTTCTATCATCTTGCTCATGTGCAAACCAAATTAGTTTCTCTCAGATGACCTGCAGATGACCTTCCACTTCAGCACAACAGGTCTGGGTGTTTCATTCTGTTCCAGTAAAAACTTACATCATCTAATGCTGTAAGCATGTGGTACCCTTGAGAAAGTACCAGGGGGGCAAACTCATCAGGGAGGAAAAAAGTGAGAAAGATGCAAATAACATTTCTAAATTGATTTTACAGCCAAACCCTCAAAAGGACATTTCAATTCAGTTAAGGAACTGTAGCAAGCGGTCTGTTCAAAGGTCTATTTTAGCTAAAAGTCTAAACCGCTGTAAAATGAATTGTCTCATGTTCCAAATGAAATCCAAAAAGAAATTATTTAAAGACCAACTCTGATGAAAGTCAATGTTTAACCTTTTTTTAAGTTGTTATGTTTAACATCCATATGATGTTTTTATTTAATACAAGACATACGAGTGTTTCCACCAGTGTCAGTCTAATAAAAGCAGATTCAGATAGCCAGGGTTTCATACATCACAAACATAAGGAACCAATCCTGTCAACTTGTGGGGACAGGGGGCGGGGCTAAATAAACCTGAAACCTTGTCAGTACAGAGAGAGAGTTAGCATTAGCACAACCACTAACAGTTTGTCTGCCACTGCCAGTTAAAAGCTAACAAACAAGGTGAACAAATAAAAGATGCTAACTATGCTAACCGCTCTGATCCGTCTGCTAGTCTCTGGTTCTGGTCTCAGACTCCTCCTCTGAGTCTGGGTCTGACTGAGGCTCAAACATGTGGCTGAGTCTCTCTGATGTTTCCTCCTCTAACCATCTTGATGCTCTCTGCTCTTTCACCTGTCAGGCCCAAGGCCTGATCCACATTTCTCAATGAGGAAGTAAGAGTAGGTGAGCTTCCAGTCCCAGTTTTTAATTTTATATGGGAAAACACAAAATATTAATCATAACAGAGTATTTTTACATAGTTATAATATGTCTGGTCCTCTTCAGTTGTCACTCTGCTCAGGTGCATTGCAGCTGCAAAGCACAGAAGCCAGGCATCTTTTTTTTTTTGACAACTCAGAAGACGTGGTTCTCATTTCATTGACTCTGTCCTGTGCTACTTCCACTGTAACGTTCTGGTGCAGTATTTTATATAATATTACTTCAGCTCTGTTTCATGAATACTTTGCCTCTATGACTAAGACATCATGTTGTGGTTTATGATTACCATTAAGTCCATTAGTGATATTCTAGGAGTGTGTTGATATTCAATCTGGTTCTCTCATTAATTATCATAATTATTATATATATTCTGTGATCGGTGTAGTAATGAAACATCCCTTCATGAATGGTAGTAGATATGTATCATTTTAACATGCAATACTCTTATTGTAACATAACCATGTTGATGTAGAAACTTTTTTTTTTTTTTAAGTTTCTATTTCTAAATTATGTAATGTTTGTTGTGCCTCAAACCAGCAGATGTTATAAATGATGAACTCTGCTTGTTACTGCCTATCTACTCTCTGGGACTTTTCTCCTCAGTGGTTCTGCTTGAACTTCTCAGGTATATTTGACCAAGCCCCCTGATAAGAGCTAAGTCTAGTGGGTCATTACACCGGAGGTAAAACCATCCTGCGTGGTCCTTCACCTCAGATCTCACAGCAACTTCAGTATGAATATTTCATGAAGGCAAACTAATAAATCACTTGTGTACTAGAGGTTTACAACAGAGACTATATCCAGTGTGTGTGTGTGTGTGTGTGTGTGTGTGTGTGTGTTTCGTCACTCTGTCTAAACATTATAGGCTATCTTCACTGTCAAGGCTGTTGCATTTGACCTTCCCGGCCCTCCTGGCAGCTGTAACTGATTGCACTTACAGACTTAATGGCCACTGAACTCCTCTGGATCAACAGTACATAAATCAAAGTTTTCAGCTTTGTGAAATGGGTCCAGGCAGTCCCAGGCCGCCACAGTCCCATCACCAAGCCACTGGGGATCCATCCCTGACCCACTGTTCAACTGTCAAGCATATCATAAAATACAGGATAGTCCACAGTGACCATATACTGTTTACTCTCTGACTGTTCATAAACCTGATGGTGTTTGACCACCAACTTTCCCGCCATGCCGCAGTTTTACAGGAATACAGACACCTTTCATTTATCGCGGGGGCCTGCACCCTGACTTTTCTCCTTTCCAGCTTTTCATGCGTCCACTCTTTAAAACACAGCTTCCAACAAGCAGAGGAATGGTTTATGACACTGAATACATGACGTCTTTTTAGGTTTGTTTAATTCCTGAAGATATTTCTGACATCACTTATGATTTTGCACTCTTATTCCATCACTGCAGCTCATGAAGCAACTTTTGTGATGATAAAGGGAAATAGAAACAAAACCCTGTTCAGAGATGTTCATTTTAAATATTTCTCTAACCAATAGCTGATGCTCGTTAACCGACAAGATTAAAATGTATTATTTAGAATAGACAAGTGTCTGTAACCCATTAAAAAAATACCAATACACAGGAGTTAAGGAACAATCTGGAGTGTCTAAACAGAGAGTGAGACAGTTGAGCAGGAGAGAATCCTGGCAGATTATCACATATCGCTCTGTTTACCCAGGAACACATAAAAAACTCCATGATATAAATTCATGAGGTTATTATAAAGATCAGCTCTACGTGTGATTTAAAAAAAAAGGGCAGAGGAGAAGAACTGCTTCTTGACCGGCGGAGAAATGTGCTTCTGGTGTGAAAAGCCAGGCTCCTGCTCACAAAATAGAGTCAGACTGGCATTAAACCTCAAAGCTTGTCTACTGGTTTTCATTCAGAAATAGCAACATGTCAACATGCTGTGGGTTAGTGTGGTGCGCAGTCTGTTAGCTGTGTGACCGGCGGCGGACAATACCTGCTCAGATGGTACTGATGTCCGAGGACATTTTAGCTGTTAAACTGATTGGTCAAACTTGTTATTGTTGGTTACGCTGTTAATTCTGAACAACTCCTTTTGTCCTTGTACATAATAAAAAGTAATGAAAGCTGTTGACACCAGCTCTCTCCTGGGATCTACAGTGATTAGCCTTGTTCTACAAGAACTGATCTGAAGGCTGAAGACAAGGGGTTTGAGATTACAGTCCTTTCATTCATCATAAAACATTGTGTGACATGATCAGTTCATAACAATACTTGATATTTCCTGACCTCCTAGAGCTCTTTTTTTTCCATTGCACACATTTCAGTGGCATTCCACATTTGGCCTTAAATTCATAAAGGTAATTAATACAAAGTATGTTTGAGTATCTGAGTTTAAGCATTATGAGTTAAGCAAAGTGGAACAATGCAATGATGCTTGTACCTCTGGTCATCCATGATAAACAATATTCATATTAGCCAAGTACTCACATACACACACAATAAAACATCTCAACAGCTTATTAATATGAACCAGTGTATGGCTGCTTTTACAAACTCAGACACACCTGTAGACATAAACACTTACAGAATAATAAAGTGTAGTGTACATTTATTAGAGCCTGTACACACAAACAGCTGATAATGAATCATCAGCCAGCGATTACTTACAGGCTAATGAGACAAAATGAAAACTCCCACACACAAACACACACATTAAGTTTCCAAACTTTTAACTACCTATGAGTAAATAATTAAGCTATGAGCTGCAGCAGACATACAGATACAACATGGACACACGCATACAGTACATCTTCACATCCATTAATAAACTGCTTCAGGGTTGATAAATGGAGAAAATTACTTCAGGGTATAAAACAGGCTGAGTGTCCACTTTTTCCCAAAGCTCATTATCCCCATCTATCTAACTATAGTCATCAGGATGTATTAAATACCCCAACACTGAAAACACATACACACTTTAAAGAGATACTTTATTGTCATTGCATATCAAGATGCAACAAAACTTAGTTTGGCAGCAATCCACTGCTTATAGTAGCAGCATTAAAATGTCCATAGAGTTAAGTAAGAATAACAGAGTTGTAAAACATGGTCATTATAAACAGACATTATAAATATTCATAGAATAATGGGTCTTTAAGACAGAACTCGACGATGGAACCACTGCTCTCTGAAACCCATTATTTACAATAGCTCGCGCTTCGCCACGATGGTTGAACTTTGGCCGTTATGTGCTGTGACGAACAACCGCACAGCCAATACTTGCTAGTTAATCCAGCCAGGCACGGAAAGTAGATCTGGAACTGGTCGCTGTGGAAACAGAACAAGCCTAAATTCACCAAGCTGCTCTCTGTACCTGAGGGTCTAATGCACCCATAGCGTCTTCCTTGCTGCCCCCTTTCTTCTTATTCTTATTAGCGTGGCTAGCGCTAACACTTGCTTCTTGGCCCCCTGTGCTTATGTTTGCTCTGTCCTCCGCCACTCCCTCGAACAGTGTGCCGACTCAAGCAACGAGCACAGCACAAATTGCGTTCTGTCTGAAAGCATCATGAGTAGTCTTATAACGTACTTTAAACATTGTCCATTATTGAACATAATAATTGTGTTACACTTGAGGACTTGGGGGGGGGGCAGTTTTGTCAAGCAAAAACTGCTCCTATGCTTGTTGTCTTTGTGTGGATAGTTCTGAGCCTGGCTGAGGAGAGGGTGATGCACAGGGAGTGTCCACACACACACACACACACACATTTGCCTGTTTAGTAGCTCAATTTCATGAGCTACTTGATACAAATATTGGAGGTCCTGATTCAAAACTATAAAGCTGATGAGCTTAAATTATTGATATGATATGAAATAAAGTTTAACTGCTGAAGCTGATGTTATGACATCACTCTTGCTGGAGTTTAGGACTGCAGAAATACTCTAACAGAGTGGTGCCTCTTTTACCTCGTAAACAATCTTTGGCTGAACAGAGCTCCAGCTAAAAATGAGAAGCTGCTGGCAGAATGTTTGTACACAGCTTTTCCTAATAAGAGAAGAGAGAACAGATTTGTTACGAAAGGAGCTTATATAGAATCCATGTATGTTGACTCAAATCTCTTTACTGTGGAAATTGATTAGAGTCTAAGCAGTGCTACTAATTGGTAAAGCTACGTGTGTTGTTGGCAGAATGAGTATAAAAGGATTTATGGTGATAGTTCAGTAAGTCAGAAGAATATGTAATATTTGTTGTTGAGGTTGTGACAACAGATACAACACAGGCTGGGGAGTGACTATAATATACCCTTTTTCCACCAAAATGATCAGGTATAAGCAGGTTTTTTACACGTGGGTAAACCCGCTAATAAAAGGGTGATGTCATCATGTGCACTTACAGGTAACACACACAGATGCAGTGGAGGAAGAGTGAGCTGCTAGCCACCATGCAAACTGGTAAAATCAATCAGTCAGGTCTCATCCTCAGGTTGGTGCTCCTGTAAAGTGTTGGAGCCTCCGTATGAGACGCTTCAATCGGTGATTGTGTGTTTTTAAAACTTATTTCAGGGCTGTAGCTCACTCTTTCATCCTCGAGTGCAGTGCTCCTGGTTTAACAGCACCATGCTGGACAGGTGACATGTGTGTCTACAGTGTTTGTGCTCTGAAAGACATTACAGCAGGTAAAGGGGCGAAAATTAGCATGTTCACCCAGATGTTGTGTTTCCCTCCCGGAGACGGAAATGATAAAAATACATGCATCTACTGCAGAGTTAACTGACTTAATTAAACAGAATACTGCTTTCATCAGATGCATAGATGGACAGCCAATCAATTCTTGCATAAAGCAGTGACATCAGTAATTTATCATAGGCAGATTCTAACACCGAGCTGAACAGCAGCTGCTACACAAGAGCCACAGGTTGCGGTCAAGAAGTCTTTTTAGCTCAGGAAGGTTCCTAACTGAGTGAAATGAAGTATCTAAGTGGCAATAATGATAAGAGCTGGTCGAATTCTCTAAATGGTAAGGAAAGGAGCTTCACTGCTTCCTATCTTATCTTCTTTAGCATTGGAAACACTGGACCTTTACAAAAGGAGAGGAGATAATAACATCCCACATTTCCTCTTGGCAGCAACTTTTAAAGCGTAACAGAATTGTAGTTAAACCCCAGAGTATCTATTTTATGATTGAAACTTATGGAAATTCTAATATGTTTGGCTCAGCTCCAAATCCATAAATATAGATTTCTTCTCTTTCAGATCTAGTTAGGAGACATCTTGAAGAACAGCAGTATATTCATAATATCATCATCATACCAAAAAACTACATACATGAATGTTTCATTGTCTATCACATCTTTCCTCAACTTTATGACATTTTCCATCGAGGTCAAGGAAAAGTGTTTTTTCTTTTTACTTTTCCGCTACAGCCACAGACCGTAGATTTCTAATTTCTAATAGATTGCTAAAGTCTCCTTGTTATCTAAATTACACATAGCAATACATGTCTTATCATGCACCTTAGCTTGTTGAACAAGCCACCAAACAATCATGCACTGGGGAATAGTGCACTGCTAACATCCGTTTGCAGGCTAAATAACTAATCACCTGTTCAGCTGCAGCACATTAAACAACATGTAAACGTGCCTGCAGATGTCACTTAGATTTTGGTGTTCTCCTTACTTTTCAATACAACTATGACACTGTCTACACATGACATGTAGCTGCAACACAAGTTTGTTCACTTTGTCTCTCGTTCCCTTCGGTGTAACACCGGCACTCTGACATCCTGCCAGCTGCTGTCAATCAAACACAGAAAACAACACGTCCCTCCAGCCAGCTGAGATGAAAAGGAGCATTTCTGACACATCCCCAAAGACCTTTTGTCTTCCATGTAATAATAAAAATATATACATTTAAATAACATGTTGGTATTATTGTAGACTGCAAAAAGGGATGACTTAATGTGAGTTCAGTTGGACTTTAAAACTTCTTAAAAGCTCATAAAAGCTTTGGAAACAATTACAACTCTGACTCTGAGTGTGGATGCTGAGCTATTAACCTTACATACTGTATAGTTCTTCTTTCAGCAGTGTGTGAACTGTACCATGGCTTTCAGTGGATCGCAGTTTTTAAACTTTTTGGAGGTAAGAATACAGCATTTATAAAGCACTTGATTTAGCTTGTATTTATCATAATTCCTATTAATAAGAATATGAATATACATACATAAGTTTATGATATTACGGTGTCACACTCCGATGGTGATGGCAAGATTATCATGCATGCTGGTATCTCTATTAAAGTGAATTAAGGATGATTCGCCCTCATGCATTAATAATAGCCTAATTTTCCACATGATCCATGATGATGAAGATACATAAAACATAAATGCGTGGCAAAAATAGAATCCTGTCAATTTACACACCCCGCCTTTAGGCCGAGGTTTGCAGACAAGCAAGTAGGTTCAGGTGACAAATGCTGGTAGCGGATACACTGGGAAAACACACAGGAACACAAATAGACAAACTGACAAGGAGCTGGTGACAAAGCAGGTATATATAATGGGAAGCTCAGGTTATTTCAAATGTGGAACAGGTGAGCAAATGGAAATGTAGACAGGAAAAAAGTCCGGGGACATCTTATGGACAGGGGGAGAGTAAGAGGAGAACATTGGTTGAGAGAAGTGAGCGAGGGCTGGAGACAGGGCGAGGGGAACTGGGAAGCAGCCTGTGACACATAAAATACTATCAGCCACAGGAAATATTTTTTTCTTTACTTTCGATACTAAAATACACTTTGCTCATAAAACTTCTGTAGTTTTAAATAGGACTTTGACTTTCCACTTGTAATGCCATACTTTTACATTGTTGTATCAGCACTTAAAAGGGGAGGGCGACGATCTTATATCGTGGAGGATTTTATTTTGGCATATGCTCTACTTTTCAGATAAATCAAACAAATCACGTATTGTATTTAAAAACTAAGCTGTATGTAGAAATCTAATTTTAAAAGTACAGTCATTGCTAACTAGCCCGTTGTTAACACACATGTTAAGTGCAGTTGGTGATAGCAGTCCTTTTCTGCTCTGCAGCCTCAACAAGCTTAGCATAGCTACACATGTACAAGTTCACCTGTGCAAAACAAGAACAGCAGTCACTAGCAGCAGTCCAAGACAGTAAAGTTATAGTCCGCTCGCGGGACGAGAGACCTACCTGCAGACAGGACAACTTGAGGCGGGACGAGCAACTGAACTTTCTAACTGTAATACTTAAATATAACACCTCATAAATAAATAACAGCGCTGTCCAAACGAATACCCCATATGAACTAAGCAAAAAGTGTGATTGGTTGTGACACAATTTGTAAACAGAAGACACCATCGTGGGCAAAGAAGAGCGGTGAGCGGACCCCTAAAAGGGATATGTGTAATTTTTCTCTACTGGCAAACATGGTTCCTTGCCAAGAGCAGGTGGTGGTGATTGTCGCTTGACAAGAACTTCAGTCATCGTTTTCTTTATAATACAAGAATTTAATAACACTCTCTGAGCTGTGCTACCTCCTCTGGGCAGATTGGAGGCTACAGTTAGTTGCCGTCAGAAAGTGACGAGACAGATGGGGGCTAGCTGGTTAGCATGCTAATTTTTGCAGAAGAAAAGACGTGATAGAGACAAGAGTTAACACTGGCGTTGCTTTCCACCGCTGTAAACAGCTCTTGGTGAATAAAGGAATGAAGTTTGATGCTGAATTTTCAATGTTTTTTCTTGACTGGTAAGTAAACAGCTGTTTATAACAAAACTTACACATAGCTCCTTTAAGTAAAGAATCTGAGAACTTCTTGTGACACATCTCAACCTGCGATGATGCTGCCAGTGTGAAAACAGTGTGAAGGTTTTTTTTACATTCATCATATGAAGTCATTGTCGTTACAATTTATCCAGTGTATGGCTATATCACTGTTAGCCCGTTACCTGTTTCTAACCATGTGATTTTCTCGAATTTCCTGGAGCACATACGTGTATAACAACATAACACAATATAGTGCTGATTTCACAAAACACTGATAGACCAATGTCAGTAGAAACATTTTTCAACACACTTACCCATGGGTTTGACAAGTACCTCGAGGTCCTAGATTCTCTATATTAAGTAAACACAAGAGATTCCAGGTTTCTGCAGAAAACTGCTATTTATATTGGTTTCCTGAGTCTTTTGAGTTAGCATGACACTAATGCAGCCTCTCTTCTTCCCTGACCACTTTCTCTTCCTCTTCCACCCTATTCCCCTCTCTTTCTGCTACTACTTTACGGCTTCCTGCTTCTTCTGTCTTTCTTTTTCTCATTCACCCCCTCTCTCTGTCAGTTTTATTACTTCAATTCTTCTCACTTGGATGTTCAGTGGCTGGTTTCATCAGCTTCTCGCCTCTGATTTTAAAGGCTGTGTGTGAGGACAGAGATGTTCATTTGTGTCCCGTGGTACCTGCTGGACATGAGCCATGACACTTCTCTCTTTCTCCCACTGCTTCCTCCAAACTATTATTCTCTCTATCCTTTTCATTTGTACTAAAACTAAATCTGTTCCAAACTTTAATCTTATGTCCAACATCTCTGCCGTCTTTTTTCATTTCAGTCTCATCTCATCTCTTTCCTTCTCCAGATTCCCTCAAGCTCACTTGTGTTCCTTTCCTTGTTGAATTCATATTACATCAAATGCAGAGACAAAACATCACGCAACATTAACTCAGATGAACGCCAACACAGAAAAGCACAACAAGGGACACATTCGGATACATGGTGATCAAGACTCAACAGAAAACCATTAAACAGGCATCAGTGAATTATAAATCAAAAAATAATAATCACATAATCCTTAAAAGAGATACAAAAGGTTGTGTTGAAATGATGATGATATATTCATATTTACACCACTCTACAAGACCTCTATGTTCTCGGTGTAGTCATTGCCTTTCCTTTCACATCTTCTCAATTTATTCACCTGTCAGGACCATTGAATTCTCCATTTAAATTTCCATAGAAGTATTTGGTGCTTTAAGCTACACTAGGCAATATTTCACTTCGTCTCCTTCAAGGGGCAGAAGAAGATGAATGTCTATTTCTGTTCCTAGGGAATTTGAATGACATTATTGTTTAGAAATCCTGTAACATGGCATACTATAAATCAGAGGTCATTCAAAGGTACAGATCCAGACCATGACACCATCCTCTCTGGACCTGGACGTTGGTCTTACGTTCTTACGTGAAGTCGTCTTACTTAAAGTCATCATCAAACCCATAATTTATAGATAAAATATTGAGAATTATCAGATTTTGACGAGATTTGAACCAGCACAGCTTTTCTAGCTTTTACAGCACTGGTCACGTGACACTAAGCAGCCAATCATTGCAACTCAAGTCAGCCAGCGAAATACACACACAGAGCTTTAAAGGGATAGTTTGGGTTATTTGACGTGGGGTTGTGTGAAGTAGCCATGCATAGACATGTATTACCTGTAGTATATTCAGATCAGTTAGGAGAGGAAGCAGGGAACACGCGGCCACTAGCAGAGTGATCTGTTGCTGTGCACGGAGCTAGCAGAAAAAACATGTCTTAGACACAAAAATGCACAGCGAGTGTAGTGTGATCTGAATCTACTGCAGGTGTGGTGTATTTTACTCCATGCAATGTATTCTGCTCCATGAACTACATTAGACTCCCAGGCAGTAGTTATGAACTGTGTATGAACTCTGGATAGCCCGCCCCAGCTCCACCTACAGACACACCTCCAGACATTCCCCCTTTAAAGTGCTGAGTTGGCTGGATGAAGGCAGGAGATTGGGTCAGCACATTTGCGGTGAATGTACAAAATGTGAACATCAAGTGGCCCCCCCCCGAAGGCGCCAGGCAAGGGTGGCGGGGAACCCCCATGGCGAATAATGCTTTGATACAGACGGTGATTAACGACACCGAAGTTTCAGCTATACCCAGAAGAGTGGATCAACAAGATATATATAAGGTGAAGAGAGTTTCACTCTTGCCAGTGTCTGTGTTCATGAACCAAGCCTCTGTTTTTGCTTTATTTGCATATTACAGTAAAATCCCAAGGATTGCTCTGGACTTTGCTCTGCTGTTGTTTTTATTCAGTGTTTGAGTATTTGCTTAATTGTTAGACATTTTTTCTTAAAAAATAGTTAGAAGTTAAGTGTTGAGGTGACAAAGAAGATTTACTGGCCCATCTGAAGATCCTTGACACAGGTAATACACTGACTATGCATGGCTACCTCACACAACCCCACGTCAAATAACCCGAACTATCCCTTTAACACAAGGCAGTGTTCTAGCTGTTCAGATGTTAATCTACACATTCTATTTAATTTTGTAAAATTAAGAACTTTAAATTTTCAGAAGCCCTCTGTTATATAATTACTACATATTACAGCAGATATTATCCAAACAATGCTTACAGAATATATAGTTATTTGCTTGAGGAATTTTAGTCTAACTGGACTTCTTTGGATTTGCTATAAATGAACAACTTTGCACTCTTTCTCTGGACAGAGTGGTTACTGTGTTTGCATTGCTGCAAATTTGATGGACTGCAGTGTTCTGAAAAATTAGATTGAGCCAACAACAGAGCTGGATTTCTGTATAAAGAATTTTCCTCTGTAGATTTACAAAGAATAGAACAATTACAGAAGCTCTGGAGCCCTTTTACAAAACACTCAAAGGATGTAGCTGCTAACTGACAGAATTAGGATAACTTCATATAAATAAGGAGCATGCCATTTGCAAACTTTAAGACAAAGTAATTCACAATGCCTTTTAGAGCCTCCTAAGTCTGCCTGTTTATCTATCTATCTGTCTGTCTGTCTGTATGTATGTATGTATGTATGTATATATTCATCTGTAGTTCACCTTAACTTAATTACCAAAAATGTAAATGCATTGTAAATGTGAAAGGGTGTGCTTGAAGTGCTGAATTACACCACCTCTGCAGTTCACCTCAGCTCTAGAGAAGTTTTTAGCTTCTTTCTGCTTAATGTTTTCTTTGATACGGTCAGCACCTTTACTGTTTTGGTTCACCTTTACAGCAGCAACAGGTTCTTATAAATCCACTGTACCTGCTACCTGCCTAGCTCCAAACAATTCAACCAACACAATAGCTATGACTTAATTCAGGGGCAGTATCCTTCGAAGAACATGTATGAACAGCTTCGAAAGCCTAACCGAAATATGACGGTCTAGTCTACGGAGGATTTTCTATTTATCTTCAACCACTGTTTTATTTGCAGAGACCACCGTATTTTCTTTAGGTGATTTAGTGATTTAAAAAACATGAAAACCCACAAAACTTTGTTTCACCTAACCTGTCATTTGTGGAAATCAATGAGACAGTTGGGCATGTGCTTTACTCTTGATCAGAGTTTCAAAGTCTGGGGTGACAGTAGACAGAGCTACTCTCAGATCATGCTCAGTGTCCAACCTGTTTCTCTGCTTTGACTTGAGTTGGACCAAAGCGGAGAAGCCGCTTTCATACAAGTAGGTCGTGCTGAATGGTAGGAATCGTTTTGACTGCAAGAGTTGCGAGGGATGGATACGCTTCCATGACATCACTGCACCAGAAGTGGGAGAGGCTTACTTCGTCAAATCTCTTTTTAAGCGTCTGGTCACATGACAGCTCCACCAGCTGATGCTCTCTGTTGCTTGGCAACGGGACGCTTTCCATGTGTTCCTCAGGGAAGTAGTCGTCAAACCGAGCTTGAAGTTTAGTGAAATGTGCCTTGACAGTTTTTTTCAAGTCATTTTTGTCCGTGGTGTCCAGCTGCTGCGCTTCCTGGCAAGCGTTGGGAAACATGTCCAGTCTGTCTTTGGATAAATGATTTACCCACAGTGTTATCTTTTTCTTGAATGCAGCAATTTTGTCTGACTGTTCAAAAATATTGTGTCCTTTCCCTTGCATAGACACGTTTAATGCTCGAACACATCAGCAAGATATGCAACTCGTGCAAGGCAGATTTCGTTGCCGAACAGTTCAGCACACGGGGAGTTATTCTCTGAGAGAAGGTGGCCACTTCTGTTTTCAGTTCGTAAAAGCGTGACAACACCTTACCCCTTAACAGCCAGCGTACTTCGGGGTGATACAACACCTGCATGTGCTCAAAGCCCAAGTCCTTACACAGCTTTGAAAAGCAGCGGCTGTTCCTCGCACTCCGTTTAATGTGGTTCACCACTATGATGACATCTTTTAAAGCTTCATCAAGCACAGGCACCATAGCCGCCAGTGCCTCTCGGTGCAAAAAGCAGTGGTTCCATCTCGCATGAGGTGCCCTCTCCAGAATTTGCTTCACCACACCTGAATGTTTCCCGGTCATGGAGGCAGTTCCATCAGTTGTGATCCCCACACAGTATTCCCATCTCAGGCCCACTGAGCTCAAATACAAGTCCACGGTGTTAAAAATGTCCTCTGCCTTTGTAGTGGTAGGGAGGTTTCTGCTGCAGAGAAACTGTTCCTGTAAATCACCGTACCACAGTAAAATAGCATGGTTAGCTATATCTGTGGATTCATCCATCTGTAAAGCATAGTAAGGGCTTGCCTGGACGCGGGCTGTGGTCTGTTGTTTAATATTACCAGACATGTCTTCAATACGCCGAGCTATGGTTTCATTGGACAGCGGTATGGTTTTCAGCTTGTCCGCCGCTGATTGATCCAGCACCTCTCTTACCATGTCTATGGCGGCAGATAAAATAAGCTCTTTGGCTATTGTGTGGGGTTTTTTGGCCTTCGCAATACGGTGAGCTACGAGGTAAGACGCCCAGAGAGCTTGTTCTTGTTTGGAGCAAGACGCTGTCAGACACTTCTGTGATGTCCTCAGCTCCTGAAGTTGTCGTTGAAAAAACTCCACCGGCTTGTCTTTGGATGCGGGATGTTTCGTTTCTAAATGCCGCTTCAGTTTGGATGGTTTCATGCTTTCATTTGCAAGGACTTCACTACATATCACACACTCGGGGTTTCTGTCCCTTTTTATCCTCGATGTACGACAATCCACATTTTAAATATCCCGGGTCATATTTACGCTTTGCCATCTTGCCTCCGAACATCAACACAATCAAATAATGGTTACCATGGCAACGGCGCTAGGCTGCGCACGTCTCTGACGTATGCCTGTCATTATATATATTTTTCAAATTAAAAGACATCTCCAACATCAGATGCGCATCACATATTATTTAGTTATTTTTGACCAGCTGTCTTCACCCCACACAGAACCGATCTGTGACCCACTTTTGGGTCGCAACCCACCAGTTGAGAATCACATGTATATTAGTTCTAGACCACTTTTAGTTCATGTTGGAAGAGACAGCAGTTTGTGTATGTAAAACTAGTGGTTATAAGTGGCATTGTTGGCAGGGAGACAACTAGACAAGCGTTGGGTGTGACTCCAACATCCCTACATTCAATCAAGGTAGACACAAAGGATCTCCACTGCACATGATAACTAGAATGGATGCTGTACTTCCACAGATTATAATCACACTGAACAAACGCTTGTCATCTCTAATTCTGGTATAGATTTTCACATGGTTATTTCTGCGGACTGAATGTCATGTGGGAGGCCTCATTTTGGGTCCACGCACTCCTAGCCAGAGGAGAAATTATATTTTCATGCCTTCGGGCGAAGGCAGTTTATCAACTTTGGTAGCTACTGTAGGTGAGCTAACTTAGCATGAACAGATGCACAGTGTTGTGATGATGTTCCCTGAGGCATCATACCCATTGCCAGGTTTGCTGAGGCATCAAAGTGGCTATAGCAGGCAAATTTTCCAGGTCAGGGTGCCCAGAGGAAATGTCCGAGGGAAAACCAACACTCTGCTCCCTTTGTGTCACGTAGTGATAAGGCATTCAAATACTTCATTGTGTGGGAATATATAGTAATCGACACAGGCTCTATAAAATTATCAGTGAAAAGTTGATTATCATGTTTTCCTTCATAGTCCCATTACCCACTGCAACCAGTCGTGTTTTGACAGGATCTAACAGGAAAATAATTTTGCTCTTGGATTTAAGAGTAATTCTTTCTGTCCTTTAGATCCTGCTCTTTTTACGTCAGATGTATGACCCAGGGGGCCAACAACAGCCCAGCAAATGTATTGGTTTAGCTCTAGAAATTACATTCTGTAGATTGGTCTGTCTGGTAATGGCAAGGTATTTCCATTTGGCGCCTGTAAAAGTCTTCTGTCAGAGCAGTAGATGTGGTGTAGTAGGTAGGAACATTACTTCAAAGAACTTCAGTTTGACTTGAACCCCTGATTTGAGTCCTTCTAAAGCCCAATTCCTATCTGGCCCCTACACCCTCCCATTCCACAATGGACTGTAACTCTGTGTGGAGTCACACTTGCAGTTGTTGGGGCTCGTTTTGAAGGTTATGTAACCTTTGTTCCAACAGCGGTACTGTGGAAGCAGCTCAAGCTGTCCAACTTTAACAGGCTGACTTTTTTTGTAAATGCGTCATAAATAAAGAATTTAATTAACACTCTAACCCACTGAGCAGCAGCAATACACCATTTCATTTGTTTTTATTAGCTCTCTTCATGAAGTACACTTTAGTGATGATTAGCGGTTTTGAAGCTCAGAATGGGCTGCTCTGCCGTCGCCATGTTGACAGTGCGGAGACTTCACTGCGTGCCAGTTTGTGGCAAGCATACGCTCACTCACCTGTCACTCAAAGAGGCCACTCCCTCAATTATACATAACTTTAAGGTTTTAGTTTTTAAGTCATATAAACAGCTGTCACGAAGCAGGAAATTAGTTAAAGAGACCAAAACAGTTTTTTGTACCAGGCTGTAAATTATTATTAAATTAAGTAAACGATTATTGTGTTTTGCGTTGTGTATTTAAATATTCTCAGATTGTTAAATAAACATTTTCTGTTTGGCTGCTGGAAACGGTGTGTCTCTTGCTTTTGTCATGGCCTAATGAGCCAGGTTGTGACAACATGCACACTTGGACACACACACAGCACCCAGTTACAAATGATTAATATACACAGCACATGGATACATACACTTGACTAGAGTACTTTTCAGAAACGCAACACACCATTGGTGAAAAAACATACACACACACTCAAGATCAGGTGGCAAGCAGAAAGCAGATGCCCACTCCCACACACACACACACACACACACACACACAGGAGAACCACATTTAAATTAGGCAGAGCAGAACACTTATGAATCCCATCAACCATGCAGTTATGCAGGGTTACATCCACACTGCAGATACACATATGGTGGATAAATCCCTTTACACATACACCCAACAAGCACCCACACAGAAATGCAAAGTAACAAATGGTACCGTTCATATAACAAGGACTTAACACAACCCCATACTGTTCCTATACATTTACATGCTTTCACACTTCATGTAAACTACGCCTGACTCTCCATAACACAGTAAATGGTGATTTGCTTCCAGTCACAGCTCGGATCATCTGTCTAACCTGCAAGCTTTTTAACTTTCCATTTTTTTTTTTTTTATCATATTTAAAATTTGATAATGACCTGAATATAATGCAGTAAAAATGCAACAACACAAATATTGACTCTATAAAAGGTTTATTCAGAAAGGCAATGAGAGCAGAGCAGACAAAGGGAGAAAAAAAAAATGAAAACCAGAGGAGGAGAGAACCACAGTTTTTGTTTCGTTTTCTTCATCTTTTTCAAGTCTGAGAGGTTTAAGTGAGGAGTCTGGCTGAGTACTATCTGGGGACACCGTGGCAATTTTCCGATCCAGAGACTGATCGAAGGGGACAGTAAGCTTTTTGTTTTCAGACCTGCTGTTGACATGATTCTCTGCTTGAGAGGCCGAGACACTTCTTGTTTAGGAAATGCAGTGCTACTCAAATTCAGTCCCCAGTGAGGCAAAGTGCTGCTGGTGCTCTACCCTGCAAGGCAGTGGGGTGTGTTTATCTACAGGCATAGATCTAAATAAATGTCAGTGTTTGTGTCAAAGCTGAAAACCTGCATGGATTTCTTCACTGTGATGCTACATATGTAATCAACTAATGAGATCTTTCAATATTTTTGATCGATCACTGTATGGCCACTTGAATTAAGTCATTTGCATTGAACATCTTAAATTAATCGTTTGACTTACTCTCTTTAGTGCTGTCAGACATTGATACCACTCACGTTAACACTGTAAATATGTAGCTTGGTACAGTAGATGGTTAACTTAGCTTAGCATAAAGAATAGAGACAGGGGGAACAGCCAGCCTGGCTCTGTCCAAAATAGGCCTGCAAAATATGAGGAAAATCTGCAATGTGTGATAATAATAATGACAATATTGCAATGATCTGTGGTGTGATAATTGTAGTAAATGGTGTGTATATGCAGGTCCTATGACTTCCTCCACCGTCAAATGTTACTTTGTAAATAAGATTTACAACAGGATTAGAATAAACCAAATTGGTTTCTAGAGCAACAAAAAATGAAGCTGCAGTTTACACACATTAAGATTTCCTTTTAGCTTGTTCATGACAATTCACTATTGTCATGTTGTTGCGATGGCAGACATTTTTTGTTAGTTTTGTTTTGGACTTCTCGCACTTCCTGTTATATTTTGTAATTTGGTTCCTTGTGTGTCTCAGTGTTTTTGCTTCTTGTCTTGGTCCTGTTTCTGTGTGGTGATTGTCTGCCCCGCCCTAATGTGTTTCACCTGTGTTCAATCACCCTTGCCTCCCTTGTCTATATAGTCTTTGTGCTCTCCTTTGTCTGTGTTGGTTCGTCAGTTTTGCTCTGGGTTTGTTCATGTCACGTTCACGTTTTCTAAATAAACCTGTCTGAACCGTTCGCCCAAGAGTTAGCTGCATTTGGGTCCTACTTACCCCTCAAACCTTGACAACTATTAGCATATTGCTAACATGCTGTGGTTGTGTAAAACAAACTGGTGGATGGGAGAAGTAGAAAATGTAGCTTTTCTACATCTTTAAATCTTGTTGAATAGGTGGTGTGACGAAGCACGCTAATTGCCTTTTTACCCCCAAACGTTTTGATGACATTCACAGAGCTACGACTGTTGTTGTTGTTGTCAATTCCAGTAAAAGGGTCACTTCTCACTGGTCTCCACTGCCACCTCTGTGCTGTCTGCTGCGTGTGTGTAATACACCAAAGGCAAAGTAATGAACATTAAGAATAAGGTTAAGCATTTTTTTTCCTGGTTCATTAAACCCTGTGTGAATGCATGTAAATAATTATTTTTTTCTAATTCATTGCATTTCTCTCAGTCTTTTGCAATATGTTTATTGCACATGTTCATGTGATCATGTGTAATATGATTTATCGGCCAGCACTTGTCCAAAGGACACAAAATCTAATTTGTTTAATCTGTAAAAAGTTCCCCTTAAAACCGCAAAATGTCATTTTCACTCTTGTTGTAACCTTGGTAAACAAACAACAGGCTCAAGTGCAGACGGTAACATATAAAAGATGCCAAGACTTTGAGTTGCCAAGGAAGGAGAAACAGCTTATTTGAAACATAATAAACTGTTCTCAAAGTACAAAAGGAACACAAAACGAAGGGTGGATATCCCAGCCAAAAAGAACAAAAGATGGGGAGGCTGCAGATCAAGCCGCCATGGGCTGTCGCACCCAGGTAATCCCTCTAACCTGCCCAAAGAAAACTAAACTGAAGCGAGATGAAAACAGGGATGAATGGTGATCCCTAACCCAAAACTAAAATAATAGACTAAAATAATAAAAACCAGCATTCTGGACCATGCTCAGAAACAAAGGGCAATCTGGGAAGAAGAGTCCACCCCAAGCAACATAGAGGGCTGCATGCAACAATTTTGTACAGATTAGTCAAACAAAGTGTAACTTGTTGATTACTGGTCTTAACTGGGGCTGATAGGTGGATTACGTTGTGTCAAAAGAGAGTCCAAGAGCACAGGAAGATGAGCAGTCTACTTTGCAAACATCCTTTGTCACTGACAAGTGCAACAACTAAAGCACAATGAGGCATGAAAGCACAGACAGATGCAATATAAAACATGGATGTAATTGACATCTGTTTCCATAGAAACTACTCTACAGACTGCCTTTCACACCTGCCATTACCACACCTGTCGACACTAATGTTTGACTTCCTTTTCCTACGCAAAATTAATACTATAAAATCACTTACTTACTTTCCACCTGAGCGGTTCTGGTTCTAGGATGGAGCTCTTACTGTTTTGAAAAGGTCAGATGAGAACGTCCATCCACTCATTTTCTTACACTAGCCCGACGTCAGGTCGTGGTGGCAGCAGGCCAAGCAAAGTAGACCAGACATCCCTCTCCCAAGCAACATTTTTCAGCTCTTCCAGGAGTATCCTGAGGCGTTCCGAGGCCAGGTGAGATATATAATCTTTCCAGTGGGTTCTGGGTCTACCCTGAGGCCTCCTACCAGTTGGACGTGCCTGGAGAACCTCCATTGGGAGGCACCCAGGAGGCATCCTGTGATGGGGCAGCGGCTATACTCCGAGCTCCCTTTGGGTGTCAGAGCTCCTTACCCTATCTCTAAGGCTGAGCCCAGCCACACTGCAGAGGAAACTCATTTTACCTGCTTGTATGTGCAATCTCATTCTTACAGTCACTCATCCCACCTGCTTCACACCTCGAATATCAGCTTTTTAAAATCTAAGGAGTCACATTTCAAACATGAATGCAGAATTTTTCTCTCATGTCACAGTCCAGTTTTGTGTGATACCAACTGTGGTTGTCTCCCCTTTCTGGACATGAAAACAAATCACAATATGAGCAACAAAATATCTAAAGCCCAGAGGAGAGATTTATACACTTCTGGCTGCTCTCAGGTCAGACTGTTCCAACGTTTCAAACCACAAAACCTAGACGCTGCCTCACCAAAGGTTTTTACTCCTGCACTTGGAGAGAACAGAACAACTTCACAGTCTTTTGGCAGGTACTGGTTCATAGACTATAAGCATTTGAGAGATAGATGCAGATGCAAGATCATGAAGTGCTTTAAAAACAAGTAAAAGAATTTCAAAATCAATATTTTTATATTCATTTTTATTGACTTCATTGACTTTTACTGACATCACAATACAGTACAACAATAACAATACAATCTAAGCATAATCAACAACGCAATATAATTCATTGTTTTGTTTTTGTTTTGTTTTTTACATTGACAAACATACACCTCTACCTGAAACTCCCTTAACTCCCTTAATGTACAGGAGTGTAAATCAGAGTCAGAGTGTTTGAAAGAAATTATTTACCTCTAGTACATAAACGCTACTAGGACCAATATTTGGACAGAACACATTGCCGAACATACCATTGTGACACCTGTATGAACTGACAAAGAGTGAACACAGAAGAATCCCAACAGAAACAAAACAGTAAACAGCAAAAGGATCAGAGGACAGAGAACAAGAGAACAGGGCATCACATGACCTTACATTATCATGAACATGTGAACTCATCATACAAACAGAAGCTTCACAGTTTTAAAAGACCTCTTCGATCGGCGGAGAAGTGTGCCATCTTTCATTACTTAACTGATCAAGAACTCTCCTTTAAGTCTAGTTCAAAGAAACCGGGAGAGCTCTGAACCCTTTGTTGGGTTGGGCTGGGCATTACATCAAAGAGCCTGTCAATCATCTACAAGTTAATGTTTGCATTAACTGAAAGGATCTGAATCATCACCGTGAACAATATCCTTTTTCATGATGATGAAAAGGGATTTGCCTAATTTTTAAAACGTAAAGGAGTCACTATTTGCAGTCTGGCCTGTGAACTTTGATATGAAACGCTATGTAGTTTTACCTCAGTGAATTCAGTGTGATCTACTGTCACATCTTTTGGGAATCAATATCCACATGCATGTTGTCTGTTGCCTTCTTGGCAGCCTGGAGTCCATCTTCTACTTGGACATCATTCAAATGAGCAATGTATGTGTGGTTGACCTGGCCAACGGCCAACCTGCAACATATTCTGTGCCAGCGTCAACATGTTGGCAAGTGTCCATCATCACAAACTCCCGCTCACCAGATACTAGATGTGCAAAAAAAAGGTTACTAAGGGCTCCAGAGGGTTTTTTTGCGTTTAGCTGGAACCACCATGGTTGCACATGCTAACACTGGAGGTGTGCCCATCCACGGTAACGCACACCATTCTAACGCCAAGCTCATGCAGGTCCTACAACGCAGTCCCAATTAGGACTTTCTGTGTTTTTCCGGTGACAGAGATTTGGTCGAGTAGTGGGTAACTGGAGCCTCCCAATGGTCTTATAGGCCAACCACCCTAAAAACAAGAGCCACAGTGACAACATCCATCTCATTCATTCCATCCCCCCTGCCTACAAATTCAGATATTTTCAGAGTTTGAGGATTGTTCTGGACATATTATCCATATTAGCCCAACATGAGAGTCACACATCCATTCTAAGTGGGCTCTTCCTCTCGTCTTCTTTTCAGCATCATCATGTTGAGGCCAGGTTTGACATCCGCTGAACTCCTTCCACCTTATTTAAAAAGAATAAATTGGCTATTTCATGTGTTCAAAGCAGTAGCTCATTAAAATGATGATCAATGAATATCAAATGTGGATGTGATAGGTCAAGATGAAGAGATTCTCTCAGACTGAAATTCATTTAGCTCAGAATAATTAGTATGAAAATGTTTTGAGTAATGTTTATATCTCATCACTCACACTCACAGATGTTTGGTGCATAGCCAGTACAAAATACCATCAGGTGACCCACATTTTTAATTTCATCACCCCTCAATCCCAATGCCAACATGTGCGTGTGTGTGTGTGTGTGTGTGTGTGTGTGTGTGTGTGTGTGTGTGTGTGTGTGTGTGTGTGTGTGTGTGTGTGTGTGTGTGTGTGTCAGACGAGGTCTGACAAGAGAGCGGGGGAGAGAGAGAGAGCTGTGAGCCTCATGGCCCTGGTCATATTCAAACCTGTTTGGGGCATGGTCAGTACAAACACTCACAACATTAGGCCGAGGTCCAGTCTGTTGGAAGTGCAGACAACAGTCCACTGACGGGCTCACTTCAGCCTTCCTCGAGGCTTGTGTTGTCCTGGTCGCCACTTAAAAACAACCTAACCAGGTTTCATTTTCGTTTCATTTTCCTCCTGTGCAGGGGAGATGCTCCCTTCTTTCAATGCATGGAGTTACAAGTGTCTTTCCCAGCTGCTCCAGGAACACCTCTCCTCTTCCGCTTATCAAGCATCCAGGTAGGGTTGATCTCGTTCCATATCATGAAAGCATTGTATGAGGACACATCGATGATGTTATGGAAGATGATCAGGGGCCAGCGGGCAGTCATCCTCCTGCAGCTGTACCTTCCAATCACCTTGTCTACGATGACGGCTGGCTTCCTGTCCTCACGATCACTAATGTCAGCTGCTGCGTGCAGTGTGCTCAGGAGGACCACATTCCTTTTTCTTCTTTGTGAGGTAAGAAACTAGAATGGTGGTGCGGGTGAAGGCAAACTTTGATGAGAAGGCCTCTCTCCCCTTTGATGCAAGCAGTGCAGGTGGGAGCTCAGGCTTGTTCTCTCGAACTGTGCCAACCATGGTGGTCTTCCTCTTCAAGAGCTGCTGTCCGAGTTCATAAGAGGTAAAGACATTTTCACATGTGACATTGTGCCCCCCTCAGTCCATCTGTCACATCAAGCACAACCCGCATCCCCTGGTTGTTCTCTGGGCCTCCACTGGTCGGCTTCCCTGCGTAGACTTGCATTTTCCAAGCGTAGCTGGATCGCGCGTCACAGGCCACCCATGTCTTGATGCCATATTTTGCCGGCTTACTGGGCGTATACTGCCGGAAAGGACATCGACCTTTTGATTAAAGAGATTACCATCAGTAATTAGTATCAGTGTCGCCAAAAAACAGTCACTTAAATCAATATTACAGCAATACATAATAAAACTAACAGTGAAAATCACTTACATTACATATATGAAAGTAAAAATTTACCTCTGAATGGAACCAGTTGCTCGTCCACTGTTACTTTCAGGCCCAGGGTTTCTGAAGAACAAGTTTTGGGCGATAAGAGAATATTTCTCGACCATGATTTTATTATTTAGTCCAGCAGTAATGAATGTAGTCAGTGAAATTAACACATCACACTTGTGTACTTAAATGTAGAGGGTTCATGTGTCCACTGCAAAACAGGAGACCATACTGCCAGAGCACCTCCTCAGGGTTGCTGCCTTATATTATGGTTTAAATCGCAAAGATCTAAGACGATAGATTGATGAAGCAATTATGCTTTGTGATTATTTTTTGTGTAGAATGAACAGTTCACTTAAGTTTTTGTTGACCTACTGTAGCCAATATGTTTCAAATACTTTCATACAGCCCCTGTTTTACTTTGAAATGACCTTCTGTGTCTGTTGGATGTTGACTTCCTGCCTTTGTATAGTTTTTCCTCTTTTGTGATTGTCTGTCTCACCCTGATGTGTTTCACCTGTTCCCAATTACCCAGCCTCCCTTGAGTATTTAAGTCTCCGTCTTTCCCTCCATCTTTGTCAGTTCATCTGTTTAGTTTTCCCTGTTTCCTCTTTGTTCTTCTGTTTAGGCTCCCTTGATGTTTCCTTGTGCTCCTGTGTTTGTCCCTGAGTTTATGTCTTTGTTTATGGACCTTGGAATCCTTACACCCTGATTGGATTTTGTTTCACCTTTAAGTAAGACTTAAACGGCACCAGCAAACTTCATTTGTGTTTACATTTAGGTCCTGAAATCTTAAACTGTGGCATATCCAAAGTAAAATGAAAGGTCTTTGGAGTGAACAGTGGTAAAGAAGAAAGGACAAAAGTACATAAAAGAAACATCTCTCTCAAAAGAAGAAAACAAAAAAAAAATGTAAAGAATAATAGAGTGAGCAGAAAATGAAGATGAAAGTGTGGAAGAGGAAGAATTCTGAGTTGTCTGCCTGAAGAGATATTCAAGACAGAAGAAGACTGACTGTCTCGTGTGTTTTGCAGGTCCATGGCACAGAATGATGGCAGTGACATTCATCTGTGCCACGACTGAATCAGATTAATCCGGTTTAGCAGTTTATAAAACTTGAAGGTTATCTAATGAATTCAGGTAATTCAAGTACGGCAAATCATGTCATTGTCTGTGCCAAGTATTAGTGTTAAACATTAATGTCTTTTATCTCAATTAATATCATAATATAATTTAAAGCAGTCATGTTTTATTCTTTGCTGCTTGATTTAAAAAAAAAAAAAAAAAAATGTATTATGATAATTTTTTTATGGAATAATAACAGAATGCATCGCTTTTTAAATCTTTTAGAAAAATGTAATGAATATTATCTGACTGTGTTATTTTCTGAATGTTAACATTAACATTTCATTAAAGTTTGGTTAAAGACTGGTCTTGTCTCATCAGCTGATCAATGTATTTCGGTAAAAATAAACTTTAAACTCAATTCAAATAATTAAAATCTAGTTACAACAAGAATAGTTGCCTTGTCTTCTGCAAAAAATAGAAATAAACTTTTGCTTTGAATGGATTTGATGCCTGACATCTAAAAGAATTTGAACCATGTACTAATAATTTTAAGTAACATCATTACTACAGCAGTAATGTGATAATTTGAGGTGTGCTTTTATTTGAGATACAGTGGGTTAATATGACTTATTTTATAGCGCTTTTCTTGTCATGAAGACCACTCAGTTCCTCTTGAAGGCTTCTCAAACTACAACGACAGGTTCTTGAGGATAGAGATTTTACTCATCTCCGTCTCTAGGGTGTTAGGTCCTCAAAAACCTGGTCAAATACATCTACAAACACTGGATTCATAGTCACGTTTTATTTCAAAGGGAAGTTATTTTTTAATCTCACTTTCCATGTACATAGTTAAAATGTGATGTAAAGTTAAAGTTACTATATATTTTTTTATATAATTTTTTTGCATCTTACTGTTTGAAGGGTCTGTGTTTACAGGCTTCACAGTGCATTCTCCCCGTTTTTTTTATTTTATTTTGGAAACGGTCTTGTACAGAGGTTGTGACGTGCGTAACCATTCTCATTATGGTGCATGACTACTACATACAACCTATAATAAGAGAATAGGAAAATTAAATTACACTTAGACTCTGACACATACTCTGTCATCACACCACTCATCAGTGACTGTCTTAGAAGAAGTTACAGAATGAATTATACAGTGTATTACCTGCACAACATTCCCATGGAAGGGAAAACCGCTCAGTGTTTGGTGTAACACAGGATCAAGCTGTGGAAGGACTCCAGCAATGAGGTCTGGTATTGATGGCTGTGCTTTTCCACGTCTTTGACAACTGTCTTGTTGTTCAGTATTTTTTTTTTCCACTTTGTGGAGTGCAATTGACCATTGTGTAAATTACAAGAACATTAGGTAAAAAGTGTTTATGATTTTCCATTTATGATTGTAATATTTATTTAAAAAATGTGGAACATAAAAGGTTGTAGTCATTTCTGTGCATCCCTTGAGGCTCTGTCAGGATGATCAAACTTGGGTTATAGAGGGGGTCTTCATGTACATGAACGTTTTGAGGGTGGCTGAGCAGTGACGCCCGCTTTACCACTTTCTCCAGCCCTGTGGCGGAGGAGGTCACACACCAGTAAACATGCTTTTTTCTTTATGCTGCGCAGCGACCTCTGCAAACACCTCACCGTCCTTGTTCTGTGGAAATCTCTCCAGTATCTTGGACAAAGATACGTCTGTGAGCCACACTGTATTGTATGTTGTGATATATTGTCCAAGAAATCACTCAGAGTGAAGATCCAAGGTGAGCTACAATAGAGGTAAGAAGGAGACAATATTTAAATACAGTATTTATCAATGGGTCGGTGCTTTATCTCAAATACATCCTCCTAAAGGTGCTATATGTAGGTTTTTGCTATCGCTACACAGCCTGTACAGCATTAACAGCCGTTTACTCGAGAGTCTAAAAGAAACGTTGCAGGTTCAGCATCAAACTTCATTCATTTATTCACCAGCAGAGGAAAGAAACGCCAGTCATAATTCTAGTTTTACTTCTTTTTCTATCATTTCTTTTCTTCCTCTGAAGTTAGCAAGTTAACCAGCTAGCCCCAGCCCATCCTGTAATACTGCTTTAGTGATTGTGAGTAACTGTAGCACTGCAGTGGGTTAGATTAGATTAGAAAGTACTTTATTTTCCCCGGGGGGCAATTTGGTTTGCAACAGTAGTCAACACAACCATTCAACATCATAAATAATACAATAAATAGATACATAAAGCCACCAAGCATACAGTATATTTCATCATAAGTTACAGTAAGATGTGAAGCACGAAGAGTCCATCTCTATTTCTTAACTGCAACGACAACGAGGCCAACAACTTGTTTAGAAACAGAACTGCTCATGGGGAAAATGACCTCAAATAATCAGTTTGATTTGTCTCCTAGGGAAAATATACCTGCTTCCTGATGGCAGGAGCCGAAACTCTGCATGGAATGGGTGTACTGAAATGACCTTTGCCCTATGAGTGGCTCTGACTGGATAAACCTGGCTGAGATCATTCAAGTTAGTGCCAATGATCTTCTGGCAAAGTTGAACAGCTGCTCTTATCCAGACAGTAACAAGTTAATTAGAGGCTGAGATGATCTTAGTCCCATTGTAACTCCACGAACTAAGATCCTTTTAGCCTGAAGATGATTTTGGGAGATGAGGCCCAGTCTGGTCGGGATTAATGATACAAATAATTTAGTGTCACACACAGAGGGCATGTCGCACAGTGAATGTGTTTAATTCTAAACAGCCTCAGGCAGTAATCCTCTTGAAACATCTCAACAAATGCTTCATATTGTTATATACTCAACAGCATATTTAAGTAATCAACAGCAGAGGATCAACTTATTTATGTACTTAAAGAACTCCCATACGTTATTAAAGCTCTGTTAAATCATCCTCACTGCATCACTTCTGAGACATGACTACAGAATTAGTATAATCATACACTGCCAAACATAAACTGCAAATGTAGTCCTCAATTAATCCTCTCTGGTACTGTTGTAGTAAATTTCACTTAAATATACCATGCATTATAAATATATTGAATGTTAAACTTATATATCCAATGAAATAGTTTGGTTAGTTGTATGTGAACCATCCTTTGCTGAAGTAAGTTTGTTATAGAATGGAACCTGGTCTGAAGGGCCCTGAGAGCAATGGTGTTAGAGAACAGCTGTGGCGAGGCCCAGGTCGGGGATAGGTAGGGGACTTCTGGACACCTGGCACCACTACTATAACCTGGCACACCTGGTTTTGGGAAATTCCACACGGGGCTGGACACCATTGATCCCATGGCATTGATTGGTTCACTTGAAATAAAAAAATAGATGGAGAGCCCACCTAAGAAGGAGGGATTACTTAACTATATATGATGGTGCACAGGCACTCTGTCTTCAGTTCAGATCCGGATCTGATCCAGCTTTTATTCTTGTAAAAGATTAAATTCTATTGCATTGTACTCTGAGCATCTCCAGTGACTTCTTTTTTTAATTTTCTTTTGACTACAGTAAATGTGCAACTTTGTAGAAAGTTAAGTGTTGGTGAAGAGGTCTAGACTTAGACTCTAGCCCAGACCTGGACTTTTTTTCTCCAATAGTACCTTTCAAAAACAGAAGAGTCAACCATTATTTATCTGTTTAACATAATGTGTTAGTATTACTGTGAGGATGGTAAATGGGCTGCATTTATATAGAGCTTTTCTAGTCTTAACGACCACTCAAAGCACTTTACACCACTAGTCACATTCACCCATTCACACACACGTTCATACAATGCTTGCTATATAGACCGCACATCTCTATCACACACAGTCACTCATGCACTGATGATACATCAGGGGCAATTTGGGGTTCAGTATCTTGCCCAAGGGCATTTCTACATGTGGACTACAGGAACGGGGATTGAACTACCAACCTTCTGATTAGTGGACGACCTGTCACAGCCACAGAGTTATAAAAAATAATTTCAGGTGCAAACCTGTAGTTTACATCTTCAATTCACTGTTTTTTAAACCAAAATGCTGTTAAACACCTCGTGATAAATTACACTAAATAATAATATATTACTGCATTAAAAGTACAAATACAGCAATGTCATTTTGATGTAAATCAACTAAAACTATTCAAGACATTTCATTATAAAATTGTCTTTCCCTGATCTGGATCTTTTTTTCAGTTTAACTGCTGAAATTTTCAGTTCAGTGGTCTGGATGAGCAACACTTCACTTGTCTTTTCCTCAACCTTTTACCGAATATTTGATTCAGCCTCGCTTAACTTCCACTTTCTCTAACAAATAAAAAACGAAAACCGGACCGCCAGACCTCCATCTTCAGAACAACAAAAAGGAAGCCGGTAATCAGAGACCTCACTCTCCTCCAGCCTCGGTTAGATCTTCTGTGGTGGGAGGGGCCATTCACTCACTACAGATCAGGAGCACCTGAGGTGAGGGAGAGAAACACAGGTTGGAGCGTGCAACGTAAGATAAATGGTATAAAGAACACTGACCTGGTGAAGATTCAGTTCATCATCAAAGAAAAGGAGGTGAGGAGTGACAGTCTGTGAGCAAATGTATATAATCTGCAACCCTCACCCTTTTCCTAATAAACAATGTATACACTCATTAAAAAATAATTCCCCTGAATCATTACTTGAGTGGACTGTCACTGACACACACACACACACACACACCCAGGGCTGATTGTAAATTTTACATTTCCTCTCCTCATAGATCATGAGCTGCTGGTGCTCCGGAACACAGGAGCAATCTGAAAGAGGCTGAGGAAAAAAAAAAAAGAAAGAAGTGAACTTGCCTCTCTTGTGAATCAAATTAAGGTCACTCAAGTTGAAATGTTGGAGACCTGGAGATCAGCCAGTCTCTAGAGGCAAAAGTTACCTGTTCTCTTAGGGAAGACATTCAGCTGCAAAATATGCACTGGCATCACTGCAACAGTGGTTGTTGTGGAGTAATATAATAAATGTCCTCTGCCTCTGTTGGTCAGGATTGGGGACTCCGTGGATGGATGCAGGAACACATCCACCCTGATGAATACTGTGGGCTACCCAAGCTACCTGCGATTGCACCTTTATAACTCAGGAGTAGACAGGTGAAACTGGTGAGTGTAAGAAGCTAGTCCAGGTTTAAGACTGACAGAGGCCACTGTGCTCCTGGTAACCTTCAATGCAGCAGAAATGTTTTTGTATCCTTCCACTGATCTGAGCCTCAACACAATCCTGTCTCTAAACTCTGCAGACAGTTCCTTCCTCCTCATGGTTTCTGCTATGATATTCATTGTCAGCTGTGAAGCCTTATAGACAGGTGTGTGTCTTTCTAAATCATGTCCAGTCTATTTATTTTTATGTTATTTTTTTGGACATTTTTGGCTTTATTATGATAGGGACAGTGAGAGAATGACAGGACAGTTAGGGGAGAGAGAGAGAGAGAGAGAGAGAGGGGATGACATGCAGCAAAGTCTGAGTCTGATTCAAACTCAGGTCTCTGTGTTAAGGACTGAGGCTAAATGGTGTGGTGGTGTAACAGCTGAGCCACCAGAATGCCCCATGTCAAATCAGTTTATCTACATATATTCAGGCTTTTTTAGTATGACATCATTTCCCTGGTGCTGCTCTGCATATGTAAAACTTTACATATGCTGCAAAGCGCTGTGGCAACATTTTTGTTATCTGATCAAAACAGAAATCTGAACTACAAAATAATAAGGCCTCCAGTTTTCACAGGCTACAAAGGGAAAGGTGTTTTTGCCAGACATTAACTTTCTTCCCACACTGTTCTTGCCATCGCAGCATTAATAACACCATTCTGTTTCATTTGTTTGTTTGTTCTTGTTTTTCCAACGTTTTAATGATAGATAAAATATTCATGACATGTTACCAGTTTTAATGCTGTGGCTGATCGATGTATTCCTTATGTTTAGAGTTTAGGTCTTTAGTCAGACAATATAAAAAATGAATGGAACTTGTGAAGAGTGTGTTTGTATTCACCTTACATAACAGCCTTGGTTTTAAATGAAACAATAACCCTCGTAGAGCTTTAATGAGCCACACATAAAACAACACCATAAACACATAAAGACATTCGCCTGCTGGCCTGAACACTGTGGGTCTCTGTGCATTACTGTCCACGTTCTTTCTCCTCCTCTCTGACAAGAACTGGTCTTCAATTACATAGAACATGTGACAGCTGGAATTGCTTTGGCACTGGGAAGCGCTTCAGCACTTCAGGCTATTTGTTACCGTGAAGCTAACTGTTGAAAAGCAGTTATATTCTTAAGTAATGTCCAATATTGAGCTCTGCAAGGGTGAGATACTGTAGGTGACGGGCGGTGGAGGTTAATGGAGGGACCTAAGTGCTAAAAGGAACTGGTGATATTTCAGTTTGAATTGTCACTTTTGATCTGTAATGACCTCATGACCTTTGATGATATTCAACTTAATTTAAAGGACACCTGGTAATCAAAGAGTTACTTAAAATACCTCATCATTAACACAGAGGGAAACCAGACTGCTTCTCTTGTAAAACTGAAGGTTTTCACCCTTCAGTGATGATGTTTGACTCTACCTCTGAAAAGGGGAAAGAAGGGGAGGATTTTACAGGAGACAGCAGGGAGAGAACACCGGGCAGAGACTGTACTGTTAACGGGAAACAAACTGTGCTGAAGCAGAAATATTTGGAGTAACAAGTGACCTTGAAGTGTGAAACAACAAATTTGACTTTAGGGCAGAAAGAAGGCAAAACAAGACACTCTTTCAGTGTGTGTGTGTGTGAGAGAGAGAGAGAGAGAGAGAGAAAGAGAGAGATGGAAAGAGATGTGATGCAGGCAGAAAAAGACAAGAATGATGAGCTCTGCTGATGATTTGTTCCCTTGCCACTCATGTACACTGAGTGTCTAGGGGCTTTTGACAAACGAGTGATTTACGTCACTTCCTGCTGTTTAAAATAGCTTAGCTAAGACTAGGTTTGTGTTAAATGCTGAAAAACCAACAGTGGGAGATTCATTCAAGATTCTTTATTCATTCTGCTTCCAGATTTAAGAACTTGATTATTCAGCCTCCCAAGTTTGTTTCTCCGATTGTTTTTGCCCTTTTCACCTGTTCACTGTCTAACAAATCCTTCATTCTCAAGGGTCGATACTTGGACCTATTCTGTTTGAACTATATATGATAGCTCTGGGTCATCTGCTAAACTCCTCCAGTGGTGTCTTTTACCATTTCTATGGCGTTGACACGCAACCAAGCTCATTCAGTCTTGTTTATTTCTGTTGAGACATATTGCTAAACCAAACTTATACTAGACAAACTCATGGAACTTCTTCTATCCTTGGTTAGATTATCACAACTCCCTCTATACTGGCATTACTCAGTCCTCTCTAACCCGTCTTCAGTTTGTCCAAAATGCTGCATCCTATACACAAAGCACTTTGTAACTGTGTGCTTTAAGATGTGTTGCATATGTGGCGTGCGAGGGAGTACTTAAATTATAGTTTAACTCAAATCAAAAAAACAACCAAAACCAACAACGCCACCCCGGGGTTTAACCCTGGGAAAAAGAAAAAAAGAAAAGAAAAAAAGTAAATGTGTGAATAAAGCAATAAACTAAATATTCTAAACCAAGGACAACACAAGTTCGTTTTACTGAGCAGACAGGAGACGTGTTTCCAATCAAAAAAATGTACAAAAGTTTATTTCACAAATATTAAAACAGTGGGAATTTACCCTAAAATGAAGTCTTTTTACTTAATACCAAGATAAGAACAGGGCTTCCTCCAGGGCTGGGGCCGCTATGGTTAAGGTGAGTGAGGGGGGAGTGAAGGCGTCAACTAAAATGGGAGCACCACAGTCCACATGTAAAACACTAAGCACACACACGCACACACACACAAGGGCAAAGCCAAAAAGGGGTGGAAGGACACTACACACAATAGGACACCATCACCAAAATAGAGGGGCAGGTCACCCATGAGGCCCTCAGCACTTTAAGACGCCACACGGCAGCACATTGAAGCCCCACAAAGCAGCAGCGGCCCTGAGTGCAGAGTGGCGTGGCTCGTGCCGGCTAGGTGCCGAGCCTTCGGCCTATCCCGTCAGCGTTGTGTGGTTGAGGCACCAAGAGGAGAGGGAGAGAGGGAGCCAACAAACATTTTGGACACTGACAGTGTCTGCGCTGTCGGATGTGAAATGCACAACAGCGGAGGAGAGAGGAGTGCAGAGCGTCTGCAGCACCTGAGACCAGGTAACCCGGAAAGGGGAAGTGTGCACCAGCTGCCAGAGAAAGGGCAACACTAAGGGTCCCTCCCTCTTATATACTCTTGGGCTCAATTAAAGGGACGGAACCACACCAGGAGTAGAGCAAAGGGAAAGTGCTCATCCTGCTACACATAAATATATTATTATGTTCATCCCTGTGTGTAATGTGACAGGAAGCTGGGAGCAGAAGGAGATGGGAATGTTTTAGGATGAGGGGAAGAACTAATACAGGTAACAAAGTTAAGAGATGACTGGGAAGAAAGAGCAAGAGTTGAGGACACATGCATATTAATTTAGTGGATATTACTTTTTGTGTTTTTGCTGTATGTGTGATATTACGTGGCCAGTGGGGAGTATTTTGAGACTCTGCTCACGGTGTTGCACAGGCACTGAGAGCATTTACGCAAAAGAGACCCTGGATCTAATAAATGGTAATTTCATTGTTTTGTCTGATTTCTGCTATAGCTGTAGTTTTTGCTTTGTGAGCTGTAAATGGCCCCAGATCTAATTACAGTTCACAAAGAAATTGACATTTTAAACAGGCTTAGATTTAATGTATGTGGCTGGCATAGTAATAAGGGCTTTTCAGTCAGCCAACTCCCATGGAGCAGATTATTATGTGTATTATGTACAGTACAATAGACTCTGACCTTGTCACTCCTTTCAAGGAAACAACAAGCTCAGCACCACAGGCAATAGAGAATGACAATAATAAAGTTTCTCGAAGAGCAGAGGTTTTTAAAGTGGGAGGCGGGCCTCACCAGGGGTGTCCAAACAGTTTCAGGGGAGGCTCAGTGAATGGAAGTGAGTCAGTTTGGTTAACAGAAGGAGATCACATAAATTAACCTAAATGTGTGAAATTTGATTAAAGAGATACTTCGTAGATACAGTAGTTTGGGGGATTTTTATTGTTTTTCCCACTTTCCCAGAGTCGGAACTAATAGCATTAGGACAGAACTTGTCAAACAGCAGTATTAGGCCATCTTGGCTCAATTGTTGAGTATCTACGTCAATTGGCTGAATATTCTTGGTCGCGTATGTTTGTTTTGCATGCATATTAGTTGCTATGCTTTATTTCTGATTTAATTTGTGTTTTTTATGTATATTTATTAGTTGGCTTTGCTTTAATTGCTCTTGATTTTATGTGTGTTTGCTTATTAGTTTCTCTTGGGATTGTTTTGAACCATTTTTTTGTTGTGTTTTGTTTTCTGAGCAGGTGGAGTCCGGAGATGCCACCAGAGAATTGTTGGTATTGTCTAACGCTCCATTGTCTGTCTCACATGGTGAACTGGTGTGTGAACACAAAACGTTGAAGGACTAGTCCCAGTCTGTTCTGAGGAGTGAGGTGGAAGATCATGCACATGGATACTTCATTCAAAACGAGGTACTGCTGAGGAAGTGGGTGCCACACGGCAAGAGATTTTTGGGGGAGCCTATTTATCAGATTGTAGCGCCCTCCAAATTCTGTGGTTTGGTTTTGCACATCTCTCATGAGTCGGGGCACATGGGTGTTAGGAAAATGTTTGTCCGCATTTTAAGACACTTCTTTTGGACTAGGGTTTAAAGGGATGTGAGTACATTAAGATATGTCACACTTGTAAACCAAATCAGTAAGTAAAAGTAGCTCCTCTGTATCCCATTCCGCCCGTTAACCAGCCATTTGAGCATATTGTCATAGATTGCATGGGTCCTCTTCCTCATTCAAGGTCTGGAGCGGCATATTTATTGACAGTTATGTGCCAAAACACCAGATACCCAGCTGCATATCCTCTGCGTACGCTCACAGCCAAATTGGTTGTGCACGCTCTCAGTCAGTTCATTTCCATCTTTGGCATACCAAAAATAATCCAAAGTGATCAAGGATCCAATTTTTCTTCACATTTGTTCGCACAGGTTTTAAAGCAGCTGAAGATCAAGCACAATCAGTCCTGCGCATACCACACACAGAGTCAGGGGGCACTGGAACAATTCCATTAGACTTTGAAGTCTTTGTTGCGTGCATGCTGCGTAAGGGGAATGCTGACTGGGAGGATGGGTTATCGTGATTGTTGGCAGCCAGGGAGGTAATGAGAGCACAGAATTCAGTCACAATTATTTGGTATTTGGTCACACTGTGCGTGGACCTTTGTCTGCTCTGCAAAAGGAAGCAGAGCCTCCTCAGAACATGGTTGATTACGTGAACAGTTTTAGGCACCGGCTTAACTTGGCGACAGAGTTGGCAAATAAAACTGTCCTCGGCACAGGGGAAAATGAAACGCCTGTATTATCGGCATGCTGAGCAGTGTTCTTTCAGTCCAGGTGACCAAGTTTTTAAATCACAGAGTGCATTTGCACACACTCATTATAAAACTTAAGAGCAGAGTGGCGCAGAGGAAGCGTGCTGGGCCCATAACCCAGAGGTCGATGGATCGAAACCATCCTCTGCTAACACAAAATGTTTTCTGTTTCTACCTTGATCATTCATAGTGACAATGTGAAGTTTTCAAATAAACACCCAGCCATCATAACAATAATGCCACATTTACACCTAGAAAACACCTCATTGGATACTTGGAATATCTGGACATATAGCTAAGATTATGATGAAACAGTAAACCTTCAGGTAGACACACTCCCATCTGGGTTTGTTGTTTCCCACTGTTTATACAGACAAAGATAGTTTGCCAATCTGGTCCTCCATTTTGCAAGGCTTGTATGACTTCAGCATCTTTAGGGGTGAAGTGTGGACAGCCCAAGTGTCTCAACTGAGATGACTTTGCTCTTTGGTGCTGCAGTTTACTCTACAAGCGGCAGGTTTTTTTGGATTCAGTCACTCAGGAGGCGTCAGTTCAAATCCCACCACTGCCCATCCTCCATGTGTCCACTGTTCAGACTATTTGCTTTACTCTGAAAACCTTCTCTGTAACGGATGTACAGGATGAAAGCAAATGTTTACGGAGATCAATCAGGTTTTAAAGTCATGGGCATCTAAAGTACCTTATAGTCTGATCTGAGATGGATGAGGACCCAGTGAAGGGAAGCTAAAACTGGTGTAACATGGTCAAATTCTCTGGATTTGAGAAAATAAATGTTACAATAATCAAGTCTCAATGAAACAAAGGCATTGATTAGGCATCTGTTATGGAAAGAAAAGAATGTAGTGATCAAAGGAGAGGGTTGAGATCAAATGTGATGTAGCATGGCTGCCAAACCATGACAATCTATCATCAGCATAGCAGTAAAAATCAATTGCATGACTGAAAAATTTGGCCTGAAGGTGAAATATAAAAGGAGAAAAGCAGAGGCCCAAGAACAGAGCCCTGTGGGTCTCCATATCTCACATCAGAATATGTTAATAAAATGTTATTCTAGGAGACATACTGTGTTCTGTCAGAGAAGTAGGACTTTAACCAGTTCTTCTAAAAGGGAGCACGTTGGCAGTGGTGGGATTTGAACCCACGCCTCCTGAGAGACTGGAGCCTTAATCCAGCGCCTTAGACCGCTCGGCCACACTACCAGACAAAGCTCTTGCTCCACTGCAATCGTCACACCCCTCTCAAATTCTCAAGAGCCATTAACCCGCATTGATATCGACCTGTCATAGGGGAATGCACTCCATTCGAAAATCACATTGGACACCCGCAGGAAGAAGAATCTTGTTTACCATAAGCAATGTTGTATTCTGCTGCTTACACAACTGTGAACATGAAACGCAACACTGCTGTGATGACCATGCTGGATACATAAAATCTGTAATGTGCTGCATTGGATTTTCTTGGCATGAATGCGTTCTGGTGATGGGTAGGTATCCATTTGAAAAATTACACAACATCACTACTAAGGTGGAGATGGGACGGGGACAGGACAGGGAAATTAGTGCTTTTGTGTCACCATTACCATCATGCCATTTGGACTGTGAAATGCTAAAGCAACCTTTCAGAGGTTAATGAACAAAGTTGTGTGTGGGTTGTTGGGCTGTGCAGGGAAGGGCACCTTAAGAGAGTACAGGCTCTATTTGATAGACTGGTTTGGACCCGCTTGACCATCAACCTGTTCAAATGTGAATTTGCCAAAACTACAGTAACCTATTTGGGTAAGGTTGTAGGTCAAGGGGAGGTTCGTTCCATTCAGGCAAAAGTTTTGGAAATACAGGCTTTCATTCTTCTAACCAATAGACAAGAGTTATCTCTTTTCCTGGCAGTTTACTACAGAGGCTTTTGCGCTAATTTATCTTCAGTAGTGGCTCCCCTGACTAACTTGATGAGGGCTGGATGTTCGGGCTGGAACGGGTCCTGTTAATAACATATAGCAGAGTGGCGCAGCGGAAGCGTGCTGGGCCCATAACCCAGAGGTCGATGGATCGAAACCATCCTCTGCTAATACAAAATCTGGCTCCACTTATACTTGTTAATAGTAGATGAACACCCACACATTAATGAGGCCATGTCCATACCTAGGAGACCCAATGCAATATATCCTGGTTGTACTTCTTGTCTGTTAACAGTAAATACATCCTGACTCCTCCTTGTTCATAGTTAATAGACACATTGTGAAGGTTTTAAATAAACACCCAGCCATCATAAAAATAATGCCACACTCACACCTAGAAAACTGCAACACATCATTGGATAATTGCAACATTTGGACACAAAGACAGAGATTTTGCCAATCTGGTCTGACTCTAGCATGAGATTCTCCTTCATGTTCACACTTTCTGGGTAAACAGCAGAATGCAAAAATGCTTAATCATAGCAGTGAATCATTCACCTTAGCTGGTAGTGTGCCGAGGGGTGTATGGCACTGGATTAAGGCTCTAGGCTCTCAGTAGATGTCGGTTCAAATCCCACCCCTGCTAACGGACTGTGTTTACCCGATGGGCATGTCTTTTCCCATTTGCATCTCCTGTAAATGAGGAAATCACTGGTTTATATTTTAATGTTGTAAGTAACTTGAGGTTACTTGAGTCCCTATTAACTTCTTGTTTAACAAATTTCGAGACTGTCTCTGGAAGCACTGTCTAAGCTTGTGTTGGTTTCTAAACCCACCACCTATCTACTGGACCCTCTACTAGCTAAGCTCTCCAGACTTCTGGCCAATCTTTGGACCTTCAGAGCTGACAATTATTATTTTACTTTTCACTGGTAGTGTGGCCGAGCGGTCTAAGGCGCTGGATTAAGGCTCCAGTCTCTAAGGAGGCGTGGGTTCAAATCCCACCACTGCCAATTTGCTACCTTTTCACATAGGGCAGAGCAGATAGTTTTAGACCCCCTTGATAAAGGTGTGGTTTCTAGAATAAAGGCCAAAGTGCCAAAACTGGCCAGATGTCTTGCAGGGGTTAGCTGGGAGCCTTTTACATCACTTTGGTTTCAAAGGAAGTATTTCCGTTATCTTTCAGTTATTCTACCTGTGCTCTCGTCCAAATGTTTAAGTTCTGTTTTGATTTGAGAATTTAACAGGGGTGTCATCACAGCAGTGAAGCTGTAACCTTATCTGGTAGTGTGGCTGAGTGGTCTGACATGCTAGCTTTAGGCTCCAGTCTCTCAGTAGGTGTGGTTTCCAATACCACCAATTGACTATGAATTTTCAGCACTTAATTTCCCAAAACTGGCTAGATATCTTTCGAGAGTTTAGCTGGGAGCCTTTCATGTCTGTAAATGCAGTTTTTTCTTTTTCTTTAGAATGTGTTAGTGATGTCATCAGAGCAGTGAAGTCGTGCTTTTTTTGTGTGTGGGTTGTTGGGCTGTGCAGGGAAGGGCACCTTAAGAGAGTAGAGGCTCTGTTTGGTGGACTGGTTTGGACCTGCTTGACCATCAACCTGTCCAAATGTGAATTTGCCAAAACTACACTAAGCTATTTGGGTAAGGTTGTGGGCCAAGGGGAGATTCATCCCATTCAGGCAAGGGTTTTGGAAATATAGGCTTTCCCTGTTCCAACCACCAAACAAGAATTATTGCCTTTCCTTGCTGTTTATTACAGATGCTTTTGCGCTAATTTATCTTCAGTAGTGGCTCCCCCCTTAATTTTTTATTAAGTATCAGATAATCTCATTTTAGCACAGGTTGTTCAAGAGCAAGGAAGACCATTTGATTTAGCTTATAAGAGCTTACAAACGACAAATTTCTTTGAATAACAGACTGCAGTTACGCACACTCATAATTAACTGTGATTCCCCATAGGGCTGATGTGAGTGTTCAGACCAGGGGTCTCCAACACGTGGCTCGTGAGCTACCAGAAGCTCACCAAAGGTTCAGAGGATAACTACAGCACAGAGCAGAGTGGCGCAGAGGAAGTCCGCTGGGCCCATAACCCAGAGGTCGATGGATCAAAATCATCCTTGCCGAATGTTTAATACCTCCCATCTCCATCTTGTTCTTTCAAATTCAACACACCACAAAAAGGCTGAATGGCATGCTAGCAGTAGGACCACAAGATCAGCATTGATTAAAATGACACTGAAGTGTTAGTAATACCTGTCTGTGCAGGATCTTTTTTCAGATCCCATAAAGGATCTGATGCCAATTTGCATTCATCTGCCCACTTGCAGCACGGTATTGTCTCTGAAAGCTATCTTGACTACCAGCTGTTGGATCTATAGTTTCTGTCAAAGAACACGATGGAATACAAGGATCTAGCAAAAGGCAGTTTGGTAGTGTGGCCGAGCGGTCTAAGGCGCTGGATTTAGGCTCCAGTCTCTAAGGAGACGTGGGTTCGAATCCCACCACTATCAGTTCACTCTAAAAGTCCATGGGCCTTGTGCGAGAGTTCAGTTTTGTTCAGTTGTCAAGGCTTACTGTTACTTGATTAAGCTGGAGTCTTGACCTTGGCCAATATTCGGCTCTATTTGGATCTGCATCAAAATCCTACAAGCATCACATATATATATATATATATATATATAT
>NW_019174900.1:935132-1037592 GCF_002260705.1 Seriola dumerili
AACCTTAGGACCCAATGCAATATATCCTGGTTGTGACTTCTGTCTGTTAACAGTAAATACAGTCCTGACTCCTCCTTTTCATAGTTAATAGACACATTGTGAAGGTTTTAAAATAAAACACCCAGCCATCATTAAAAATAATGCCACACTCACACCTAGAAAAACTGCAACACATCATTGGATAATTTGCAACATTGGACACAAAGACAGAGATTTTGCCAATCTGGTCTGACTCTAGCATGAGATTCTCCTTCATGTTCCACTTTCTGGGTAAACACAGCAGAATGCAAAAATGCTTAATCATAGCAGTGAATCATACACCTTAGCTGGTAAGTGTTGCCGAGGGGTGTCATGGCACTGGATTAAGGCTCTAGGCTCTCAGTAGATGTCGGTTCAAATCCCACCCTGCTAACGGACTGGTGTTTACCCGAATGGGCATGTCTTTTCCCATTTGCATCTCCTGTAAATGAGGAAAATCACTGGTTTATATTTTAATGTTGTAAGTAACTTGAGGTTACTTGAGTCCCTATTAACTTCTTGTTTAAACAATTTCAGAGACTGTCTCTGGAAGCACTGTCTAAGCTTGTGTTGGTTTCTAAACCCACCCACCTATCTACTGGACCCTCTACTAGCTAAGCTCTCCAGACTTCTGGCCAATCTTTGGACCTTAGAGCTGACAATTATTATTTTACTTTCACTGGTAAGTGTGGCCGAGCGTCTAAGGCGCTGGATTAAGGCTCCAGTCTCTAAGGAAGGCGTGGGTTCAAATCCCACCACTGCCAATTTGCTACCTTTTCACAATAGGGCAGAGCACGAATAGTTTAGACCCCCTTGATAAAGGTGTGGTTTCTAGATAAAGGCCAAAGTGCCAAAACTGGCCAGATGTCTTGCAGGGTTAGCTGGGAGCCTTTTACATCACTTTGGTTTCAAAGGAAGTTTTCCGTTATCTTTCAGTTATTCTACCTGTGCTCTCGTCCAAAATGTTTAAGTTCTGTTTTGATTTGAGAAATTTAACAGGGTGCATCACAGCAGTGAAGCTGTAACCTTATCTGGTAGTGTTGGTGAGTGGTCTGACATGCTAGCTTTAGGCTCCAGTTCTCAGTAGGTGTGGTTTCCAATACCACCAATTGACTATTGAATTTTCAGCACTTAATTTCCCAAAACTGGCTAGATAATCTTTCGAGAGTTTAGCTGGGAGCTTTTCATGTCTGTAAATGCAGTTTTTTCTTTTTCTTTAGAATGTGTTAGTGATGTCATCAGGAGCAGTGAAGTCGCGTGCTTTTTTGTGTGTGGGGTTGTTGGCTTGCAGGGAAGGGCACCTTAAGAGAGTAGAGGCTCTGTTTGGTGGACTGGTTTGGACTGCTTGACCATCAACCTGTCCAAATGTGAATTTTGCCAAAACTACAACTAAGCTATTTGGTAAGGTTGTGGGCCAAGGGGAGATTCATCCCATTCAGGCAAGGGTTTTGGAAATATAGGCTTTCCCTGTTCCAACCACCAAAACAAGAATTATTGCCTTTCCTTTGCTGTTTATTACAGATGCTTTTGCGCTAATTTATCTTCAGTAGTGGCTCCCCCCTTAATTTTTTATTAAGTATCAGAATAATCTTCATTTTAGCACAAGGTTGTTCAAGAGCAAGGAAGACCATTTGATTTAAGCTTATAAAGAAGCCTTACAAACGACAAATTCTTTGAATAACAGACTGCAGTTACGCACACTCATAATTAACTGTGATTCCCCATAGGCTGATGTGAGTGTCAGACCAGGGGTCTCCAACACTGGTCGTGAGCTACCAGAAAGCTCACCAAAGGTTCAGAGGATAAACTACAGCACAGAGCAGAGTGGCGCAGAGGAAGTCCGCTGGGCCCATAAACCCAGAAGGTCGATGGATCAAAATCATCCTTGCCGAATGTTTAATACCTCCATCTCCATCTTGTTCTTTCAAATTCAAACACACCACAAAAAAGCCTGAATGGCATGCTAGCAGTAGGACCACAAGATCAGCATTGATTAAAATGACACTGAAGTGTTAGTAAATAACCTGTCTGTGCAGGATCTTTTTTCAAGATCCCATAAAGGATCTGATGCCAATTTGCATTCATCTGCCCACTTGCAGCAACGGTATTGTCTCTGAAAAGCTATCTTGACTACCAGCTGTTATCTATAGTTTCTGTCAAAGAAACAGATGGAATACAAGGATCTAGCCAAAGGCAGTTTGGTAGTGTGGCCGAGTGTCTAAGGCGCTGGATTTAGGCCTCAGTCTCTAAGGAAGACATGGTGTTCGAATCCCACCACTATCAGTTCACTCTAAAAAGTCCATGGGCCTTGTGCGAGAGTTCAGTTTTGTTCAGTTGTCAAGGCTTACTGTACTTGATTTTAAAGCTGGAGTCTTGACCTTGGCCAAATATTCGGCTCTATTTGGATCTGCATCAAAATCCTACAAGCATCACATATAATATATATATATATTAATATAATATGTTTAAAATAAAACTATTTATTAGTGTCACGTGTGCTCAGCTCTGAAGCATCTATTAATATTCCTTCGGGCTTATTATTATTCTTCCACCGAATTTTGGCACGTAACTCGTCCCGCAGTTTTGAGAAAAAACCCCCGGTATAATATATACATCAAAACGTGCGTCTTGATCCCGAAAGAGAAGTGCTATGACTTTTGGTGTTAAAATTCCAATTTTTCCCAAAAGTTATTCCCAAAATACTGGGATAAAATAAATGCATTAAAGAATGCATTGGAATTTTCTTTAAAAAACCCACACAAAATTTTCCCCTTTTTTCTGAGTCACCCAGCTCTCTCAATACACTTGCACGTAGAAATGTGATTCCAAACTATTAAAAAAACGGAGAAAAACCTCTGCTCTCTCCAAAACACAACAACTGTGTTTACATAACATGTAAACTTTAACTGGTTTTGATTACTGTTTATTTCAGCCTTCTCTGCATTAGTTTTGAGGTTGTACGCCTTCATATGATGGGCAACATGTTTTTCCCACTTCTCACTGTCACACCCAGGGATGTCAGGATTTGCCTCCAACGCTGACCTAACAGCATTTCTATACAGGGCAGTCTGTAAAGCATCTGCTCTAGGGTGTGTACCTGTCATGTCTAACCATTGACCTCTACATCTTATGAGAAACACCCTCACCCTCTTTCATTTCAAACACCAATGAATATACTCCCCCTTGTGGCACAGGGTATTTAGTTCTCATTGCTGACCCTAAGGTTGTCACCTGCCGGGCAAAGGGTGCCTCGGGAGGCAGTTGACTAGTTCCACTAAGCGCTTCCACCTGCTGAAACTCATATTCCCCTACCTGTCTTCCTAATAGGGCTCTCCAATCTCCCATAGCTAGGGTGTGCCCCATGGTGAGCTGACAAAACTGTCTCATCCATGGCCCTCCCCTTGCGGTGGGTGGAGGCATTTTTTCTATCAAACAGTTCATGTCAGTGAAAGAAAATGGTTGATACACAGCATGACCACTAGGGTGAACCAACAAAGGCATCTGATGGTCTACATATCTCTCTGGTTTCAGGACTGGGCGGCGTCTAAGCACCCTGTCCTTTGCTGCCTGTACAAACTCACCCCGGAGCTCTAACACCTGAACTCCCCTCTGCATGTCTTCCATTTCCTCATTTTCCATGTCCGGCCGCAAATCAATCAAATCACCACCGGGCTCTGCCCTACACGCTTCTGCTGACGCCTCCTCATTTACTGGAAGCGCAGGAGGTTGAGATAGAGATAGAGCTACTGGTCTTTTCATCACTATTGGCTGAGGCGTGCCCTCTCTTCCTACTCTCGTTGAGAATGGGGCCTCCATATTTACGGCGGCCCCTGCACGTGGAGTGCTAGTAACAGCTAGTGAGTGAGACATTGCCGGGGGAGTGGTTGGGGGTGGGACTGACGGTGCAGGCATGTGCTGGTCATGTCCGTGTGCCATTTGATCATCTGTTACGATGGGTCTGTCTGCATCTCTTTTTTCCGAGTGTTGTAGTGTTCTTATTCTGTCGGCGGTGTCATGAATGTCCTTTCTTAACACTAGGACCGCCAACATTCGAACACCCCCTTTAAGCGCCGCGAGGTCCGCCAGACCACTATACGTATTTTCATTGATTGTGTGTTTTAACCTTGCAGGTGTACGGGGATATAGGAAACAACTTACTGTCACATAGTCAGGTAATCAGTCATTATTTAGTGTAAGCTACCTGTTCAACAGTTAAACACGAGATAATTACTAGGAAAAGGAGATAAATTAGACAAGGATCAAAGAGAATGGCTGCGGGGGATACTGCTAACACTTCGAGTCAAATTTAAGCTAGCCGGCAAGAGAAATGGCCAAACGAAAGGTGGAAACGGGCTTTCAAAACTGTTGGGAGGCAGAAATCTGTTCACAAGTCCTGAGTATGGGTTTGAATCCTACTGCTGTTGTTCAAGAAAATGTGTAGGTGCTCTAACTTGCAAACTGTGCCATCAGTAGTACTTGCTCAGAGCAGAGTGGCGCAGAGGAAGCGTGCTGGGCCCATAACCCAGAGGTCGATGGATCGAAACCATCCTCTGCTAATGCAAAATGCAACATCTGGCTACACCTATACTTGTTAATAGTAGATGAACACCCACACATTAGTAAGGCCATGTCCATACCCAGGAGACCCATTGCAACATATCCTGGTTGTTCTTTTTGCCTGTTAACACTAAATACATCCTATCTCCTTGTTGTTCATTCATAGACACATTGCAAAGGTTTTAAATAAACACTCCTCCAGCATAGTAAAGCCATGTTAAAGCCTAGAAAATGCAGTTAAGGGTTAAGGTCATCACTGCAGTCACAAAATTCTCCTGCACGTTCAGTTTCTGGGTAAACAGTAGAATCAAGCAATGTTTCATGGTGAACCCAAATTTTCTTCCAGTTTGTGTCTTCGATGTGATTGTCCAATGCATGGCATTCCTTGATGACATGACATGACCACTACTTCCATAATTTGGGATAAGTCCAATAAAGCATCCATCCAAACATCCATCCATCCATCCATCAACAGGAGAGTGGCAAGCCAGAGACACTGAATATGTTTTCCAATTGAACTGGGTTGTTTTTCTTGAGTTGAGCTTGCAGTTGAGCTTTCCTTGGAATATTTTATACATTGCCATATGCCTGACCACAGCTACCTTGTTACTTGCAGTATGTCTTACTGTGTTTAAAAAACTGATGCCAGTTTGCATTCATCATGTAATTAACTGCCCACTTGCAGCACGGTATTGTCTCTGAAAGCTATCCTGACTACCAGCTGTTGTATTTATAATTTCTGTCAAAGAACACAATCGAATACAAGGATCCAGCAAAAGGCAGTGTGGTAGTGTGGCCGAGTGGTCTAAGGCGCTGCGTTCAAGCTGGGGAACAATCGTCCGTCAAAGAAGGGGAAGAAGGGGGGAGAAGGGGGAAGAAGGAAAAAGAGAGAAAAAGGAGGAAAAAAGGGAAAAAATGAGAAAGAAAGAAAAGAAGTGAATATTTTATATCCATGACTACTTGATGGATGCATTTCTTGCTGCCTGAAGACAAGTAGCAAGCTTTTCATGTTTTTAAATGTTTTGGACAGCCCATGGACGGGATTCGAAGCCGCGACTGTTAAAATGCTCTATTTCAATCTGTATCAAAATCCTTAAATTGTTTATCTACATGCAAGGATTATCTGGCATCTTTTAGGAATGTTGATATTTTCATGTTAAGAAATAATTTCTTATAGATATTTCTTTATATTTCATATACATATATTTCATTTAGTGTAATGATTCTTTTTTTTTTTTCCCACCTCCCTGAAGAAAAGGACTGCACACTGCAAGGTGTTCATCGCATGACCTGGGTACCAGATCTTTGCATTGCTGACCGTCATTCTGAAAATTTTCTTCATGGATATCAGAGACCACCTCCCATATTTACAACTGGAAATTCCTCTTATATGCATGTTTGTTTTTCTGTTTCACTTTTTTTTCCAAGTGTCTGTTATTAAACTTGTAAATAGCATACCATGTTACTATGATTGAGTCTTGTAATCATCATCATTATTATATGCATCATATTGTTATTGTTATTATTATTGCTGTTGTTGTTGTGCTGTTTTCAACAAACTCATTAAAAACACTGGTTGTAAATTGCTCTACACTAGTTTTATTTCTTTACAGAAACGGAATCAAAGACAGACTTTTGAACAATATCGTTAAAACAAAACACGAATAGAACGCAAAAACTTCAAATACAAATCTTTTTTTCATATTTTACATTAAACAGGATAAAATATCAATACCTTTTTAAACAATTTACAATGAAACTATTATTTACAATTAACTATTTACAAAACATTTTTACATTATTACTATTTAGGAAACTTTCTCCTCATTTCCTCCAGCCATTGGTCTTTCGGCTGTGATTCAGTGACAGGACAATACACCCTGCCACGCCACTGGCTGTGTCCAGTCACAGCAGTTCGGAACTGCCCACACTTCTTGCAAGTGTTTGCCTCAACAGTTCGTCTATAGGGCCTCTTTCCGGTAGCCCCAGTTTCCACTGTGGCAGGTGAGCTTGGTTGTAGGTTAGTGCCCTGACCAGCTGCCCCAGGAAGCACTAACTGAACCACTCCAGCTGGTGTGACAACCTGAGGTGCAAGAACCGTTCCTGGTGCTAGGGGTGTAGCAAGCAACTCCCTCATCACCGGTCCCCTTGGCAAGATGGGACGTGGGCGCTGACTAACTGCTGCCTGCCTCTGTTGTGCCTGGCCTGCTGTACTCGTTGGCAGCCGGTACTCGTGTTCCTCCCTTGCCTGCATGGGTTCATCTGGGAGTACTTTGGCTTCCTGAAGAGGCTCTGCAGACACAGGGAGGGCTGGAGGCAATGCAGTACCCTGGAGCAGCACAGCGAGCCCCTCCCTCTTACTCTTGCTGTTGTGCCACTGGATGAGGGTGTTCTGATTTACCTCAAACAACTGCATGTCTGTCCCCTGCATCACCACAGCATTCCCAATCACAAGCTGTCTGATTTTTCGGTAGTCCCTCAGGATTAAGGACCACCTTGAATCAGTGGTCTTGCCTCTCCTCAGTGGGCTTGGATGCAGATCACATAGTCTTATAAAAATGTTCTGCACTAACCGACTGCAGTCGGGCCACTGGGCAGAGGCACTACTTGCACCTAATGTGCAACGGATGGCGCTCTCCACACCGGGTGTCTTTGAGGGCTTCTTCGGCGTCCTAAACCGGCCACTCAAAAGTCTGTCCCGATGGCGAGCTTCATATACCACCCGCTGCTTGTCACCATCATCCAGAGCCTGCCACAGTGAAATTATTGTGTCTGCCTGCTGGTTGCTGAGACACAGGGAGGTCAGATCTCGAAGCTCCACCAAGTACTCTGCAAGGCTGTCCACGTGCTGGTACCCAGGGATATTCTGTTCATCAACAGCCTGTGCAAATGATTAAGAAGTTTAGATAGCAATGTAAAACCTTCACTGACACTGAATTTTGATGACACTTGTGTTGTGGATTTAAGAAATATGTAAAAATATGTACTCAAAAATAGTTAAGAGTTAGGCTCATGTTCATATTCATACATTCTCAAATTAACACACTGATGCTTACCATATCTTCATCTTCAGCTTGAATAGCAACTCCAGCTAAAGAAGATGAAGTAGAGGGCAGAGCCAGGGTGGATGGACCGGGAGCCAGGGTGGATGGAGGGGGAGCCAGGGCGGATAGACCGGGAGCCAGGGTGGATGGACCGGGAGCCAGGGTGAATGGAGCCAGGGTGGATGGAGGGGGAGCCAGGGTGGATGGAGGGGGAGCCAGGGTGGATGGAGGGGGAGCCAGAGCGGATGGACCGGGAGCCAGGGCGGATGGACCAGGAGCCAGGGTGGATGGACCGGGAGCTGTGAAGGAGACGCTGGAGGCCAGACCAGATGGGACAGTGGAGGGACCTTGAGTCGGAGAAGATTGAGCATGAGGGACCTCTAGCACTGTGGGATCATCTGAGATATCAGAGAATCCCTCATCTTCTTCTATTTGGTCCTCCACATCATGCTGCTCGATGAGCTGAGCCGTCTCCTCTGAATCAGGGTGCATATCCTGCAGCGCCTGACCAGTCTGCCGGAACAGATACTGCACCCCGATGAGCTCTCCTGAAACAATATGCATAAAGTGATTCATTTACAAATGTTTATAAAATTACTAAAGGATTTTAAAACTGAGTTACATTACCAATGAGTTCACAAGTGCTTACCAGTGTAACGGGAGGGCGGGCAGAACTGTGGTGCCACCTTCCTGCCAAACAGCTTCTGGTAATTTTTGTTCACGCAGTGAAGCAGGTCACCAGAATAGCTGCGTAGGGGAGATGGTCCAGAGGATAGGGCTGCAGCACCACGGTCCTGGTTCCACCTGTGCAGTCCTTCCAACAGGTAAATCTGGAAGTTCACACTGTTGGCACTGGTCCCTAGAAATATATTATTAAAAATATAATCATGAAATATTCTTGGATTACACAACACAAAACATGAACGAAGACTAACAGACACAAACCTGGTATGAAGCGGTTTAAGTGGAGGTGAAAAGACTCCAACGATGTAGAGCCTCTGGCACATCTGTAGATGGGAAGGTGCACTCCTCCCTTTGTGAGCTCCCCTGTCTTGGTGTAGAGGGCAACACCTGGCAGGTCCTGGATGCACTTAACATGCTTGTTCTGGACCCTCCAGATGTGCTCCATCCTCTCACTGTCGAACAGGGGAACTCCAATGGAGTCGTTGCCACTGCTTCCCTTTAACAGCCGGAGCAGCTCCTCCAGCAGCTGAACAGTGGTCTCCTCACCACGGGTCCTCCTCCGGCAGTGGAGAGCCAGCTCCTCCCTCGAAAGATACTTGCGGGTGTCGCCATCAGCAGGGAGAGACAAGCCCTGGGACTGAAGCTGTTGTTTTTTTGCCTCGCACAACAGAGCTAAATCAGCGGCGTCCCACTCAAATATGCAAGCCGATAGGCGTGACATAAAGATGGGATACAACTGATGAGCATCAGTTGTGCATCCCAGGGCAATTCGCCGCATAAAATGCCAGATATCCAGCCTTATTGTAAGGTCTGGCCACCCGCTGAATCTGGCACTCAGCTTGGTCTTTCCTGCCTCAGCACAGCAGCCACGGTCTACATACAGGGCAACAGGGGGATCCAGACCAGCCCGCTGGTACCTTTTCACAAGGTCTGCTGCCATCATGTCCAGGCCAGCTCCGTCCTGAGCGGTCAGCACACTTATGAGTATCTGGCCATACTCATTGCCAACAGAGGTGAGCCAGAGCGCTGTCCCCTTGGCAGTCCCGGCAAGCTTCTTGGTGATCTGAAGCACACAAAATGTATAAGACCTCGGTGAACATGATTCAGAAATACTAAAGTAAAGGCACTAGTCTATAATATAAGCAGTTATTTTAGAGAAAAAAGTTTCTTCAACCTTTTTGGTGGAGTCCATTTTTAAAATGGTCCCATAGGTGGAGGTGATGCGGGCCTTGATTTCCTCCAGCCTCGTCAGGATGTCCTGGCTGTAGACTGAGAGGAGCCACTTACAGCTCGGCACCACAGCAGGCTCTGGAGGTTCAGGGAAGACCATGGGCAGCAGTCCGGGGCGCTGGAGGAAGTCCAAACACTCAGTGGTGTATCTTGCCACACGATGCAGCCACTCTTCTGTGTGGTTCTCCCTCAGCTGCTTCAAAACCCGTGTTGGGCTGTTACCCAGGCCTCTCTCTCGCAGAAGCCGGATCACCCGGATGTCACACGCGAACCTTGGACATAGACAGATATATCAGTAAGAATGTTTTACATATTTCTATTTAACAAGGGAACAGAGAAAAGATACATTACTCACTTTTGAGTGAGGATGACCCGAAACTCCGACCTGTGTGCCAAGTCCAGCTGGGTGAGCACAGTCTGACTCCAGGACACGTGGGAGGATCTACATTTGGTGCAGGTGAGAGTCTCCGTCACCACATTGTAGATCCTGTCTACATCCAGGACCCGCCGCGCCCTCTTGTGAAGCCCAGCTCCTGTGAGCTGGTGCTGCCCGCAGTCGGAGTTTGGACAGACCACCTTCACCTTCCACAACTTGTATGGCATCCACACAAGAAGTGGGTGGGCAAAAAAGCGGTCTGGAGCAGGTGCCTGGTTGTAGACACCGCTTGGCTGAGGTGGGAAGTACCAGAGCTTCAGGGGGTCTTGAAGCTCCAGTTTTCCCCTGGGCCCCATCTTGAAGAGCATCTTCAGAATCCATTTGTGGTCTTCAGGTGGCAAGCCTTCTGACCACAAACGGGGCAGCTGAGGTGTCGAAGGTGCTTCTGTGCTGGAGTCAGCAGTCTTTGAAATAGACAAAACATAACATAAAAAACAAAACATAAGTATATTTTATACTGGTAAGAAAAAAGACACTGCTAATGATCTACACAAAACTGAAATTAAATGATATATTACTTACAGGCACAGAGGCACACACTGCAGTGGGATTCTGGACAGAGACTGAAGCTCGAACTGTCTCAGGGACTGGAGCCTGTAGGAGAATAAGATTTGTTAAATGAAATTACAATTTACAACACAGTCAAACCTTAAATTATTATTTCATATAGCCAATATTTTTTAGGTTTCATGTGTCATTTCTGATATGAATAGCTTTTGATACTGTCCATACCCTTGCAGAAAAAAATAATGGGTCGAAATACAAATACTTAAGCTGTATTTTAAAAGTGGGTTGTATCATTACTTACTGGGACAGCAATGCTGGCTGGAGAGCTGGTGGTTGGCTCGGTGGGACCGGTGACTTGGGTCTATAAAACATTCAGTCTAAGTAACTCGTATTAAAAACTTAAATTAAACAGTTGCTTTTTGATCTGTACTTACCTTTGTTACTTTTCTGGCAGCACCGAGGTTTGGCTTTGCTGCTGCAACATGCGCACCACCAAATCTTGGCTTGTTAAACTGAAAGGCAACAAAGCAAAGGGCCATATCATGAGAGGGCTATATAACTATCATTCAGTGAACAAAATATTTACAGTCAATTTGTGAGTGTGAATAATTTTCTAAATACCATTGCCAAATTCAGTGTTGGTCGCTTCTTATGAACCTCGCCGCTTGCTGAACCTTGTTGCTCCATGGCGCCATGGAGAACAGGACTCGCTGTTGCTGTCTGTTGCCCCGTGGATCCCTGACCAACATTCGCTGCAGCTGGCTGTCGTTGTAAGATAGAGTAGAAACATCACTAATTAGTTTGTGAACCTTTTATAAATATACACTGATATATAATACCATTGACAAGTTCAGTGTTGGTTGCTTCTTATGAACCTCGCCGCCTGCTGAACTGTGCTGCTCCACGGCACCATGGAGAACTGGACCCGCCGTCTGTTGCCCTGCCGATCCCTGTGCAACATTTGCTGCAGCTGGCTGTTGCTTTATGACAGAGTAGACATGCCACTAATTAGTTTGTGAACATATGTATGCACACGCTACTTGAGTTGTAAATTGACCAGTGTTACCTTCTGAGTGTGGAATCCACATGTGCATGTCCTCACACCACCGAACAAAGACCTCTGTCCATGTGACATCCTTGGACACTTCTCAATCTAAAAATAACAGTTATACATTTGATTGAATTTCAGACATCTTAAATCATTGCTTTTCATTCGTGTATTTTGAGTTGAGATGTAAATGATTCTCAGATGTAAATGATGATGCTCATAACATGTTTATTCATTCATAGTAACCCGGTCTTTTATTGTATTTAATAGAAGTCATAATGAGAGTAAAAGTTATTGTGAAAGTATATATAGTATATACACCTTTTGATACAGGTCATGCCACTTCTTCTGCCTGGGAGCTGGCCTGTTTCCCTCGCTGGCAGGCCAGGCCCCAGTGCTGGCAAACTTCCTCAGGCGTGACATCCACTCTGAGTCTGTCATCGCTTTGTGGGATTTTGCCTTTGGTCACATAAAAGCATGAACATTTTTAAAATGCATGAAAACAACATGAGTGCATGACAATGAGGGCAGGTTCACTGGCCTTTTAATATTGTAATAACCCTATAAAACCCCAGGGGTGGCATTAAAGTATTTTCCAGGTGAAAACTGGAAATTTTGTCATTGTAGATTCCCAAGTGAATCAAAATGGCAGCAGCATGACACAACGACGTTCACTCTACTTGCATGTTACGTCAAACAGCACTGTAAATACTGTAAATGTGTAAATACTCACCATTCACTGTATTCACGGATAACCCGCCAAAAACACACTTAAGATAACTCTGTTATGACTTAATAACACTTTGACCTGACTTAATAGATAATATTAGCATTCGTCGGTTGACAAGTACAGTACGTCGGAAAATTCAAACCATATAACGGAGCGCGTTTGTAACGTAAACAGCCAACTAAATAAACATGACAACATGACAAAACAGTAAATTGTTTTTACACTTAAAGTTTTATCATATGGCAACTGTAATAAATGTGTAAATATACTCACCATGTCGATAAATTAGTGTAAAGCGTTCCTAGCTAGCGTTTGAATGACTTTCGGAATAACTTAGCCGGCTAGCTGTTTTTGGTGAACGCCCCCCCTTAGAAAAAACGTACCTTTCTGCGCCAACATTTCTGTGCCGTGATTGGTCAAATGTTGGAAATGTTGGAGCTGAGGGAAGAATCTGCGACGCCGATTGGAGGACAAATGTTGGAGCCCGCGAACGTGATTGGCTCTCGCGTCCAACATTTCTCCAACATTTCCAACATTTCCCCGGACGATCCTTCGGCAGCTAGCGTTCAGGCTCCAGTCTCTAAGGAGACGTGGGTTCGAATCCCACCACTGCCAATTAACTCTGAAAGTTACAGGCCTTGTGTAAGTGTTCAAATTTGTTCAGTTGTCAAGGCTTACTGTTACTTGATTAAACTGGAGTCTTGACCTCAGCCAATGACCTGCATCATTCCTTTATCAACAGCAGGAACTTTCTGGACATCCAGCTTTTCACAGCAGAGAAACAGACCTATGGTTTCATAATCTTGGAAGAGTCATCTTTATAGTCTTTATAGACACATACAGCTGAGTATCATCAGCATAACAGTGAAAATTGATTCCATAACAGCTACAGAACAGTTAACTCTGTGAGGAGAACAAAGGAGATAACAGCAGAAGCAACACAGCCAGACAGTACTTTACTCCACCAGGAAGACACCCAACTCACTGGACTTAACTACAACACTAAAAAGGACCTCTTTGTTTTGTTCCAAGGACTGGGTAACGTTAACTGACTGGGCCTGACCGCAAACTGGACTCAACTGTCCCACATCCATGTCCAGGTGTCGCTGCTGCTCCAGATGCTGACCACTGGTACCGACTGGGTGCTATTCCTAAGGCTGTGGTGAGCTCCACACCCAGCCAGGAGAGGCCAAAGTCTACTGAGTCGCCTGCTGCAACTGAAGTTGATGAAGCCGCTTAAGTGACCTCTCCTCTACAACTTGCCACTGCTCACTGTCCCGCTACTCCTCTGGAAACCATGACCGATGAACCCTGGACCATGATCAGGAACCCTGGTCTTTGGTCGGTAGCAGCAGAAAGGGGAAGCCCTCCTCTCTTGCGCCTCCTCAGTACAGCATCCAGCTGGAGAATAAATATGACATCCTGGATCTTCAGTACTTCCCTCCCCTTTCCTGAGGAAATCCCACCACTGCCATCTTTATCTCCTGATACTTGAAATATCTGAACACAAAGCCAGGATTATTATGATAAAATAAGCTTTCAGATAGACACATTTCCACCTGGTAGTTTATTCCTTACCACTTACAAATCAGCAGGCATTTGCCAATCTGGCCCTCCTTTGTGCAAGTCTGCTTGATTTTTCTTAGTCCAAAGTCCTTACACATTGGAAAATTATTTTAAATCACAGACTGCATTTGCACACACTCATTACAAAACTTAAGAGCAGAGTGGCGCAGAGGAAGCGTGCTGGGCCCATAACCCAGAGGTCGATGGATCGAAACCATCCTCTGCTAATACAAAATGTTTTCTGGTTCTACCTTGATCATTCATAGTAACAATGTGAAGTTCTCAAATAAACACCTAGCCATCATAACAATAATGCCACATTTACACCTAGAAAACTCAGTGCAACACCTCATTGGATACTTGGAATATCTGCACATATAGCTAGGATTATGATGAAACAGTAAACCTTCAAGTAGACACACTCCCATCTGGGTTTGTTGTTTCCCACTGTTTATACAGACAAAGATAGTTTGCCAATCTGGTCCTCCATTTTGCAAGGCTTGTATGACTCCAGCATCAGATTCTCCTTCATGCTCACACTTTCTGGGTAAACAGCAGAATGCAACAATCTTTGATCATAGCAGTGAATCATACACCTTACCTAGTAGTGTGGCTGAGCAGTCTAAGGTGCTAGTATAAGGATTTAGTCTCTCAGGATGAGTGGGTTCAAATCCCACTGCTGGACTGTGTTTACCCATTGGGCATATTGTTTCCCACTGAATTTGCATCCCCTTTGAATGAGGAAATCACTGGTTTACACTTTAATGCTATAAGTAACGAGGTTGTTGTTACTTCCTCAACAAAATATACCATGTGAAGTCGGCTGGGTTAACTGGACCTATTCATCATCTCGCAGTTGGCAACACAGCAGAACTGGTGGTTTCATTTCAGATGCAGGTTAGGCCAAAGGACACTTCTGAGATTGACTTAGGTTATGCTCCATTCATGTCTGACGGTTTTGCAAAGTTAGTTGGGAGTGACGAGGACTGCATTCACAAAGGAAGAGACTTTACCAATCTGGTCATCCTTTTTTCCAAGTCCACTTGATTTAGCTTATACTTCCAAAGTGCTTACACATGAGTTTCTCCTCCAGGTTTACAGTTTATGGTTAAACAGCAGAATGCAACACTGCATCATGGTGAACAAGATTCTCCTTCCAGTGGGTCTTTACTATGTAGTGATTACAAATGAGAATTTGACAGGGGTCAAGTGTGGACAGCCCAAGTGTCTCAACTGAGATGACTTTGCTCTTTGGTGCTGCAGTTCACTCTACGGTCATGGTACAAGCAGCAGGTTTTTTTGGATTCAGGCTCCAGTCACTCAGGAGGCGTCAAATCCCACCACTGCCAATCCCCCATGTGTCCACTGCTCTGAGTGTTCAGACTATTCGCTTTACCCTGAAAACCTTCTCTGTAAAGGATGTACAGGATGGAAGCAAATGTTTAAGGAGATCAATCAGGTTTTAAAGTCATGGGCATCTAAAGTACCTTATAGTCTGATCTGAGATGGATGAGGACCTAGTGAAAGGAAGCTAAAACTGGTGTAACATGGTCAAATTCTCTGGATTTGAGAAAATAAATGTTACAATCAAAGTCTCAATGAAACAAAGGCATTGATTAGGCATCTGTTATGGAAAGAAAAGACTGAATTTTAGCTGTTATGTAGGTGAAAAAAGGTGGTCATGGTGTTGTCTTTAATGTAGTGATCAAAGGAGAGGGTTGAGATCAAATGTGATGTAGGATGGCTGCCAAACCATGATAATCTATCATCAGCATAGCAGTAAAAATCAGTTGCATGACTGTGAAAAATTTGGCCTGAAGGTGAAATATAAAAGGAGAAAAGCAGAGGCCCAAGAACAGAGCCCTGTGGGTCTCCATATCTCACATCAGAATATGTTAATATAATGTTATTCTAGGAGACATACTGTGTTCTGCCAGGTAAGTAGGATTTTAACCAGTTCTTCTAAAAGGGAGCATATTGGCAGTGGTGGGATTTGAACCCACGCCTCCTGAGAGACTGGAGCCTTAATCCAGCGCCTTAGACCGCTCGGCCACACTACCAGACAAAATCATTGCTCCACTGCAATCGTCATACCCCTCTCAAGAGACATTAACCCGAATTGATATCGACCTGTCATAGGGGAATGCACTCCACTGGAAAATCACATTGGACACCCACAGGAAGAAGATGTTTACCATAAGCAATGTTGTATTCTGCTGCTTACACAGAAACTGTGAACATGAAACTCAACACTGCTGTGATGACCATGCTGGAGTCGTAAAATCTGTAATGTGCTGCACTGGATTTTCTTGGCATGAATGCGTTCTGGTGATGGGTAGGTATCCATTTGAAAAATTTCACAACATCACAACTAAGGCGGAGATGGGACGGGGACAGGACAGGGAAATTAGTGCTTTTGTGACACCATCAGGCTTGTACTTACCATCATGCCATTTGGACTGTGAAATGCTAAAGCAACCTTTCAGAGGTTAATGAACAAATTTGTGTGTGGGTTGTTGGGCTGTGCAGGGAAGGGCACCTTAAGAGAGTACAGGCTCTATTTGATAGACTGGTTTAGACCCGCTTGACCATCAACCTGTCCAAATGTGAATTTGCCAAAACTACAGTAGGTTGTTGGGGCTGGAGCGGGTCCTCTTAACACTCTATAGCAGAGTGGCGCAGAGGAAGCGTGCTGGGCCCATAACCCAGAGGTCGATGGATCGAAACCATCCTCTGCTAATACAAAGTCTGGGTTCTCTTATACTTGTTAATAGTTGATGAACACCCACACATTAATGAGGCCATGTCCATACCTAGGAGACCCAATGCAATATATCCTGGTTGTACTTCTTGTCTGTTAACAGTAAATACATCCTGACTCCTCCTTGTTCATAGTTAATAGACACATTGTGAAGGTTTTAAATAAACACCCAGCCATCATAAAAATAATGCCACACTCACACCTAGAAAACTGCAACACATCATTGGATAATTGCAACATTTGGACACAAAGACAGAGATTTTGCCAATCTGGTCTGACTCTAGCATGAGATTCTCCTTCATGTTCACACTTTCTGGGTAAACAGCAGAATGCAAAAATGCTTAATCATAGCAGTGAATCATACACCTTAGCTAGTAGTGTGCCGAGGGGTGTAACGGCGCTGGATTAAGGCTCTCGGCTCTCAGTAGACGTGGGTTCAAATCCCACCCCTGCTAATGGACTGTGTTTACCTGATGGGCATGTTGTTTCCCATTTGCATCTCCTTTAAATGAGGAAATCACTGGTTTATATTTTAATGTTGTAAGTAACTTGAGGTTACTTGAGTCCCTATTAACTTCTCATTTAACAAATTCCGAGACTCTGTCTCTGGAAGCACTGTCTAAGCTTGTGCTGGTTTCTAAACCCACCACCTATCTACTGGACCCTCTACTAGCTAAGCTCTCCAAAGACCTCTGGCCAATCTTTGGACCTTCAGTGCTGACAATTATTGTTTTGCTTCACACTGTTAGTGTAGCGGTCTAAGGCTCTGGATTAAGGCTCCAGTCTCTAAGGAGACGTGGGTTCAAATCCCACCACTGCTAATTTGCTACCTTTTCACATAGGGCAGAGCAGATAGTTTTAGACCCCCTTGATAAAGGTGTGGTTTCTAGAATAAAGGCCAAAGTGCCAAAACTGGCCAGATGTCTTGCAGGGGTTAGCTGGGAGCCTTTTACATCACTTTGGTTTCAAAGGAAGTATTTCCGTTATCTTTCAGTTATTCTACCTGTGCTCTCGTCCAAATGTTTAAGTTCTGTTTTGATTTGAGAATTTAACAGGGGTGTCATCACAGCAGTGAAGCTGTAACCTTATCTGGTAGTGTGGCTGAGTGGTCTGACATGCTAGCTTTAGGCTCCAGTCTCTCAGTAGGTGTGGTTTCCAATACCACCAATTGACTATGAATTTTCAGCACTTAATTTCCCAAAACTGGCTAGATATCTTTCGAGAGTTTAGCTGGGAGCCTTTCATGTCTGTAAATGCAGTTTTTTCTTTTTCTTTAGGGGATATTCTGTTCATCAACAGCAAATCATGAAGAAGTTTAGATAGCAATGTAAAACCTTCATTGACACTGAATTTTAATGACCCTTGTGTTGTGGATTTAAGAAATATGTAAAGATATGTATTCAAAAATAGTTAAGAGCTATGCTCATGTTCATATTTCTACATTCTGAATTGAACACACTGATGCTTACCATATCTTCATCTTCAGCCTGAATATCAACTCCAACTACAGAAGATGAAGTAGAGGGCAGAGTGCTGGAAGCCAGGGTGGATGTGCCAGGAGCCAGGGTGGATGGACCGAGAGCCAGGGTGGATGGACCGGGAGAGAGGGTGGATGGACCTGGGGCCAGGGTGGATGGACCGGGAGCCGTGGAGGAGACGCAGGAGGTCAGACCAGATGTGACAGTGGAAGGACCTTTGATTCGGAGAGAAATGAGCATGAGGGACCTCCAGCACTGTGGGATCATCTGAGATATCAAAGAATCCCTCATTTTCCTCTATTTTGTCCTCCACATCATGCTCCTCCATGAGCTGAGCCATCTCCACTGAATAAGGGTGCATATCCTGCAGATCTTGACCAGGCTCCCGGAACAGATACTGCACCCCTATGAGCTCTCCTGAAAAAATATGCATAAAGTGATTCATTTATAAATGTTTATAAAATTAATAAAGGATTTTAAAACTGAGTTACATTACCAATGAGTTCACAAGTGCTTACCAGTGTAACGGGAGGGCGGGCAGAACTGTGGTGCCACCTTCCTGCCAAACAGCTTCTGGTTATTTTTGTTCACGCAGTGAAGCAGGTCACCAGAATAGCTACGTAGGGCAGATGGTCCAGAGGATAGGGCTGCAGCACCACGGTCCTGGTTCCACCTGGGCAGTCCTTCCAACAGGTAAATCTGGAAATTCACACTGTTAGCACTGGTCCCTAGAAATATATTACTAAAAATGTAATCATAAAATATTCTTGGATTACACAACACAAAACATGAACGAAGATGTCTAACAGACACAAACCTGGTATGAAGCGGTTTAAGTGGAGGGGAAAAGACACCAACGATGTAGAACCTCTGGCACATCTGTAGATGGGAAGATGCACTCCTCCCTTTGTGAGCTCCCCTGTCTTGGTGTAGAGGGCAACACCTGGCAGGTCCTGGATGCACTTAACATGCTTTTTCTGGACCCTCCAGATGTGCTCCATCCACTGTCGAACAGGGGAACTCCAAGGGAGTCGTTGCTACTGCTTCCCATGAACAGCCGGAGCAGCTCCTCCAGCAGCTGAACAGTGGTCTCCTCACCACGGGTCCTCCTCCAGCAGTGGAGAGCCAGCTCCTCCCTCGAAAGATATTTGCGGGTGTCGCCATCAGCAGGGAGAGACAAGCCCTGGGACTGAAGCTGTAGTTTTTTTTGCCTCGCACAACAGAGCTAAATCCGCTGCGTCCCACTCAAATATGCAAGATGATAGGTGTGACATAAAGATGGGATACAACTGATGAGCATCACTTGTGCATCCCAGGGCGATTCGCCGCATAAAATACCGGATATCCAGCCTTATTATAAGGTCTGGCCACCCGCTGAATCTGGCACTCAGCTTGGTCTTTCCTGCCTCAGCACGGCAGCCACAGTCTATATACAGGGCAACAGGGGGATCCACACCAGCCCGCTGGTACCTTTTCACAAGGTCTGCTGCTATCATGTCCAGGCCAGCTCCCTCCTGAGCGGTCAACACACTTATGAGTATCTGGCCATAATCATTGCCAACAGAGGTGAGCCAGAGTGCTGTCCCCTTGGCAGTCCCAGCAAGCTTCTTGGTGATCTGAAGCACACAAAATGTATAAGACCTCGGTGAACATGATTCAGAAATACTAAAGTAAAGGCACTAGTCAATAATATAAGCAGTTAGAGAAAAAAGTTTCTTCAACCTTTTTGGTGGAGTCCATTTTTAAAATGGCCCCATAGGTGGAGGTGATGCAGGCCTTGATTTCCTCCAGCCTCGTCAGCATGTCATGGCTGTAGACCAAGAAGAGCCACTTACAGCTTGGCACCACAGCAGGCTCTGGAGGTTCAGGGAAGACCATGGGCAGCAGTCCGTGGTGCTGGAGGAAGTCAAAACACTCAGTGGTGTATCTTGCCATACGATGCAGCCACTCCTCTGTGTGGTTCTCCCTCAGCTGCTTCAAAACCCGTGTTGGGCTGTTACCCAGGCCTCTCTCTCGCAGAAGCCGGATCACCCGGATGTCACACGCGAACCTTGGACATAGAGAGATATATCAGTAAGAATGTTTTACATATTTCTATTTAACAAGGGAACAGAGAAAAGATACATTACTCACTTTTGAGTGAGGATGACCCGAAACTCCGACCTGTGTGCCAAGTCCAGCTGGGTGAGCACAGTCTCTACATACATATGCACAGGATCTACATTTGGTGCAGGCCAGAGTCTCTGTCACCACATTGTAGATCCTGTCTACATCCAGGACCCGCCGCGCCCTCTTGTGCAGCGCAGCTCCTGTGAGCTGTTGCTGCCCACAGTCAGAGTTTGGACAGACCACCTTCACCTTCCACAACTTGTATGGCATCCACACAAGAAGTGGGTGGACAAAAAAGCGGTCTGGAGCAGGAGTCTGGTTGTAGACACTGCTCGGCTGAGGTGGAAAGTACCAGAGCTTCAGGTGGTCTTGAAGCTCCAGTTTTCCCCTGGGCCCCATCTTGAAAAGCATCTTCAGAATCCATTCGTGGTCTTCAGGTGGCAAGCCTGGGGCAGCAGAGGTGTCGAAGGTGCTTCTGTGCTGGAGTCAGCAGTCTTTGAAATAGACAAAACATAACATAAAAAACAAAACATAAGTATATTTTATACTGGTAAGAAAAAAGACACTGCTAATGATCTACACAAAACTGAAATGAAATGATATATTACTTACAGGCACAGAGGCACACACTGCAGTGGGATTCTGGACAGGGACTGAAGTTTGAACTGTCTCAGGGACTGGAGCCTGTAAGAGAATAACATTTGTTAAAATGAAATCACAATTTACAACACAATCAAACCAATCAAATTATTATTTCATACAGCCAATATTTTTTAGGTTTCATGTGTCATTTCTGATATGAATAGCTTTTGATACCGTTCATACCCTTGCAGAAAATAATGTGTAGAAATACAAATACTTAAACTGTATTTGAAAAGTGGGTTGTATCATTACTTACTGGGACAGCAATGCTGGCTTGTTAAACTGAAAGGCAACAAAGCAAAGGGCCATGTCATGAGATGGCTATATTGTCAAACTATCATTCAGTGAACAAAATATTTATAGTCAATTTGTGAGTGTGGATAATCTTCTAAATACCATTGCCAAATTCAATGTTGGTCGCTTCTTAATGACATCACTGCCAGCTGAACCTTATTGCTCCACGGCGCCATGGAGAACAGGACTCGCTGTTGCTGTCTGTTGCCCTGTGGATCCCTGGGCAATATTCGCTGCAGCTGGCTGTTGCTGTAAGATAGAGTAGAAACATCACCAATTAGTTTGTGAACCTTTTATAAATATACACTGATATATAATACCATTGACAAGTTCAGTGTTGGTTGCTTCTTATGAACCTCGCCGCCTGCTGAACTTTGTTGCTCCACGGCACCATGCAGAAGTGGACCCATCGTCTGTTGCCCTGCCGATCCCTGTGCAACATTTGCTGCAGCTGGCTGTTGCTTTATGACAGAGTAGACATGCCACTAATTAGTTTGTGAACATATTTATGCACACGCTACTTGAGTTGTAAATCGACCAGTGTTACCTTCTGAGTGTGGAATCCACACGTACATGTCCTCACGCCACCGAACAAAGATCTCTGTCCATGTGACATCCTTGGACACTTCTCAATCTAAAAATAACAGTTATACATTTGACTGAATTTCAGACAGCTTAAATCATTGCTTTTCATTCGTGTATTTAGAGTTGAGATGAAATGATTCTCAGATGTGATGATGCTCATAACATGTTTATTAATTCATAGGAACCTTTTATTGTATTTAATAGAAGTCATAATGAGAGTAAAAGTTATTGTGAGAGTATATATAGTATACTTTCAGCTATCTTGCCTCTTCTCACATCCAAATCTTTAAATACGGTTTTTATTTTTGAGAATTCAACAGGGGAGCGGGTTGTATGGTAGTGTGACCGAGTGGTCTAAGGAGCTGGATTTAGGTTCTAGTCTTTCAGGAGGTGTCAATTAAATTCCACCATTGCCAATTGACCCATTTCATACTTTTTACTTTAGCCCCAATGGATGCTACCTTGTTACTTGAAGTAAGTGTTGAAAAGACAGAAAGAGTGGTACATGACCTTGATATATTTAAAATGATGGCTTTTATTCTTTCCTTCCATAAAGGATGGTCCAGTGTTTCGTATGCTAAAGGAGATAAGATAGGAAGCACTGAAGCTCCTTTCCTTATCATTTAGAGAATTGGACCAGCTCTTATCATAGCTGCTGCTTAGATACTTCCGGGTTATTTCACTAAGTTAGGAAACTTCTTAGAAAAAAGACTTTTCGACCTCGGACGAACGCTCAGACTATGGATGCTGCCTTGTTACTTGCAGAAAGTTTACAGTAATCTCCTCAGCAGAACAACAATGAACAGCAGAACATCTGATTCATTGAGTTGGAGGCCTGTGATCGAATGGTAACAGCTACAAATCCTGAAATAGTAAAAGAATAAGGTTCTAAATGAAAGTTAAGGCACCAAGATGAGTTTTAAGATTGGATTTGAGTCCTCAAGAGTGTCAAATAATCATGTCAATGTCAATGCAGGCTAATGTTTCTTGAGAATTTGAGAAGGCTGTCATCATAGCAGTGGCGCAGTGACTACTGGTAGTGTGGCCGAGTGGTCTAAGGCGCTGGATTAAGGCTCCAGTCTCTAAGGAGGCGTGGGTTCAAATCCCACCACTGCCAATTGACAACAGTTTAGATTAACATTCAGAATGTAGATACTCTAGTCCGAATCTTTAAATATGGAGACAGTGTGGGCATATGATCTTAGGCTCCAGTCTAGTAAGAGGCGTGAGTTAAATCCCACTGTCACTTTGCCCTGTCTCCCCCAGTGATCTGACTTTGCTTTAGAATCAACTGATGCACAGGATCGAATATAAGTACTAGTGTTGAAAGTCTATTTCCACAGATTGGGAAGAGTCATCAGCCTTTATAGACACATACAGCTGGGTATCATCAGGGTAACAGTGAAAGATGAATCATCATCATTTTGAGCCTAATCTAACAATGGTTCATGGTAAACACTACTCTTATTCCTGTGGGTGTTGCATTGCAGAGCGTTGTGGTACTCCATATTTCACATTAGAATTTTTTGACATAGTGATATTATAGGAGGCAAACTGTGTTCTATCAGATAAGCAGGACTTCAAGCAGTTCTTCCAGAACACAGCCATTTGGCAGTGGTGGGATTTGAACCTAAACCTGAGAGGCTGTAGCTGTAAACCAGCACCTCAGACCGCTCGGCCACACTACTAGGTAAGCTCACAGCTCCACTGCAGCGATCACACCCCAAACAAATTTTCAAGAAAAATCTAAAAAGTATTTGACGATTTGGACACTGGTAGTGTGGCCGAGTGGTCTGGTAAAGTTTTGATTTTGCTAGAGAATTTTAGAGGGCTGTGATCATAGGAGTGGCACAAGATACTTAACATGGTAGTGTGGCCGAGTGGTCTAAGGCGCTGGATTTAGGCTCCAGTCTCTCAGGAGGCGTGGGTTCAAATCCCACCACTGCCAATTCATTATGTTACAGAAGATTCATATTATGGATGGCACCTTGTCACTCGCAGGAAGTTTACACTAATTTCCTCAGCAGAACAAAATACTCAGACTCAATGAAACAGGTAAATTCAGTACAAAGCCCAACCCGGTAGAGGAGTGATAATATGCAAAAAGCCTGAAATAAAATTTAAAAAATAAGGAGCTAACTCAAAGTCAGGACGTAAAGATGAGTTTGAAGTAAGAATTTTTAATTCAGTTAGGATGTCCTCAAGTCCTAGGCAGTGTCAGAAGATCTCATGTCAGCACTGAGGTTGTTCAAGAGTAAGGGGTCCACTTGATTTGGCTTATACTTCCAAAATGCTTACAGATGAGATAGTGATATGAATCACAGACTGCAGTTGCTCACACTCACAACAGTAGTTGAGAGCAGAGTGGCGCAGCGGAAGCGTGCTGGGCCCATAACCCAGAGGTCGATGGATCGAAACCATCCTCTGCTAATGCAAACTACCATCCCATCTCCACCTTGTCCTTTTGTAACCACCTCCATCACAATAGGTTTACAGCAAAAAATAGACATTGATTAGATTAATTTTGAAGTGGATGCAACATCTCTCCTTACTGCAGAATAGAGTTCTGTCCGATAAAGGACCTCATGACTGCGTGCGTTCATTGTATAATGATGAATGTGGCAGCAGGGTGTTGTCTTGAAAGCTACCGCAAGCCACTGTATCTGTAGCTTCTGTCATTTTCGTGGGTTTGACTGTGTCCCATTGACAAAGGCTAGAGCTTGTCAAGCAGAGAGGACAGCAGCCTTTTTTGTGCATTGAGGATAATCCTGGCATCTGTGACAGGTGACCAGTGATAGCAAGTGTGCTTCTCATGCTGTCCTTGACTCAGCTTCTACTGCTCTGAGATCAAATCCCACCACTGTCCGGTGACTGTGTTCACCCATGGGGCACATTGTTTCCCACTGAATTTACAGAGGTAGAGTTTTCGACCCTGGACCTCCTTTTTGCAACTCGACTCAATTTAACTTATATTCCTAAAGTGCAAATGAGAAAATAATTTTAAATCACAGACCAGAGTTTTTTTACACACACATATTACTCACAGAGAGCAGAGTGGCGCAGAGGAAGCGTGCTGGGCCCATAACCCAGAGGTCGATGGATCGAAACCATCCTCTGCTAAATACAGTGTACAGTGATATGTCGATGCTGCTCAGGTGTGTTTTCTTCTCTCTGTTGTCATGTCCCAAGCAGTTAATGTACTTTCTTCTCGCACTAGCCTTTTACAGCACTTTGTTTTAAATGAAATTCTTTCAGTTCTTTTTAATATAGGTGTCATGATACCAGAGAGTAATCACTTTTTCTGGTAGTGTTGCTGAGCCGTCTAAGGCGCTGGATTAAGACTCCAGTCTCTGAGGAGATGTGGGTTCAAATCCCACCCACTGCCAATTCACTGTGTTTCCCTTCTGGTCTGAGGGTTCACTATTTGCTTTAGCCTGAATGGATGCACATGATGGAATATAAGGTTTAAGGAGATCAGACAGGTATGAAGGAGCAAGCCCATTTAGAAATGTGCATGTGATTAAAAGTTAAAAAGTTAAATTCTGATATGACATAGATAGGGACCCAATAAAGGGAAGCTAAAACTGGTGTAATCTGGTCAAATGTTCTGGGTTTATTTAAAATTCTTGCTACATCAGTCTAAAAAGTTTCAATACTCGTACGTGGCAGACCAGAAAACAAAACGTTACAGTAATCAAGTCCCAATGAAACAAAAGCGTGAATTAGGATTTCAGCATTAGTTACTTTTGAAACATAAAGAACCATTTTGTGACATTGTTTTTAATGCAGATACAACCACATCATTACCATCATGCTTTGATGTACCTTTTAGAACAGTTTCATGTCCAAGTAGTTCTACATTGAACCTTTGTAATGCTGTCACAACTATTAATAATGTGACACTTTCTAAACCTTCTACTACTAACTGCTGCTTTAATAAGCAGCCATTTCGTTCTGAATTGCTTTTTTTTTTCTTCAAAAATCATTAATTTGGTAAACCCCTTGCATCCACCGTTTATTTATGTGTGTGTGTGTAGTGGCTTATCTGCATGCCTGTGTGTGCCAGTTTACATATGCCAGCTCCTTTGTCAGCTAAAAACAAAAATCCATTAGTTTGCATCCAAGCTGGCTACCATAGCTCTTTGAAGTCTTTGTGTCCAAGCATATGTGGAGGAATGTAATTCCTTTGAGCTCTGAGCACCATCTATTTCTGTCCATGTATGTCTAATTGAAATGTTGCTACAAAAACAATAGAGTGAGGCAGAGGGGAAAATCCAATTTAAAAAGTTGATGAGAATAGGATTTTCTGGCTGGAATCATTCCCAGCACTTTAAGAGTTCAGGTTAAAATTCAGTAGGATTTTGGCAATGGACACACACACACACACACACACACACACACACACACACACACACACACACACACACACACACACACACACACACACGGGCAATGGCAAAGACATTACAAAGACATAAGACTGACATGTCATTTAATATTACACATATATACACACTTTCATGCACATAAAGCAAAATTAAAGTGTGTGTTCTCCTGTATATGAAGGTCTCAGGAAAAAAGAGGCATTTAGATATTTTATTCCACGGTTCCTCTCTAATGAAGACAGTTCCTGCTGAAATGATTTCTTGCTCATAATCTGGGATGCATACTGTTTTGCATGCAAGATATCTGTAACATCACAAGATTAGAGGCATTTTTGAGACTCTCTATCTTCAACTTTGTAGCCTCCAAACATACACATACAGTAGATGCAACAAGACAAAAAGTCGACAGTCATGCTGTGAAAACATCATGCTAACATTTGCTAATTACAGGTAAAAATACATTTTGTGAAAGAGCAGAGGTCAGAGGGAATGTCTTTATATATTGCAAATATTTAGTAATAAACCAAAGTGTTGAACAAATGAAATATTTTACCTGTTGATGGGTTGGGATGGAGTTTCTGTCCCGTGAGGGAGTTTAAGTATCTCGGGCTCTTGTTCACGAGTTAGGGTAGGATGGAGTATGAGATTGATGCAGCATCAGCAGTAAAGTGGGTGTTGTACTAGATCATTGTGGTGAAGAGGGAGCAGAGCTGGAAGGCAAAGCTCTGATTTACCAGTCGATCTTCGTTCCACCCTCACCCATGGTCATGAGCTTTAGGTAGTGACCGAAAGAACAATATCGTGGATACAAGCAGCTGAAATGGTTGAGGAGCTCTGACCTGCCCTGGAAATAATGAAATAAACTAGAATTACCATTTACTGCCTCATGGTTGTCTGCCTCCGTCACACTAGTTTCAGATTACATCTCTCTTTATCCAGAGTCATATAAATGATTCAACATAATTGTGTGAAATGTCGTAATTGCTCTGTGATCTCTGTGTTTTGTGCAGTCACACTGACCTTGACCTTTGACCATTAAAATCTAATCAGTTTATCCTTGAATCCCAGTGGATGTTTGTCCCAAAGGGATTCCCTTGAAGAGTTCTATTTTCACAGCTCACACTGGTCATGTGATGCTGCTCAGCCAATCATTGCAATTCGAGTCAGTGAGTGAGATACACACACACACATAGTGAGAGATGTCATTGGAGAAATAAGTGGAGAAAATGGGATAGAAAAGGCAAAGAAATAGAAAAGGAAATGTCAAAGCTATTATTATTATTATTATTATTATTATCATCCATTACCCATAACCCCAAACTATTAATGCTGGGATTCTGGCCATGTTACCATCGGGATCAATGCAAACCTCTCAGAGCAGCATTTCATGACATCTTTGATACTTAAGAGATGTAGAGTATTCTCAGTGGGGCATTCCTTTAAAAACAAAGCTACTAAAACCTGACTCACCAAATCCTGCCTGGCACTACTTCAATTCTGACTGTGTTGGGAAGCTAGAGTAAGATTCTCAGTACGTGTGTGCGTGTGATATTTACTCTGCCACCTCTCCCTGCACTCTGAGGCGAGCATGGATTACTGTCACACACTGAGATGGGAAATTGCTCACTATCATTGAAGAGCTGCTAAATTTAAAATGAAAACACACAAGAGTTTTAGTAGAATCCAGAGAAGGGGGGTTGCTTGTTCCAGACCAGTAAATGTGGGTGTGTTTATGTGAGTGTGTGTTGAAAATATGCAGAGGCTTGAACATATTTTTTATTCGCTGAGGAATAGAAATAGTTTTGATACCAATGATCCATACCAACTGCATCCTGTGTTACAGGAGGCAACTCCTTTATTACTGAAAGAAAGGAGGCCAAGTAAACTTTCCTTACTGGAACAAAACATCTGCAGTAAGCCTACATGCAAACACTCAATTTAGCTGATCTTTCAACAGCTCAAGACTTTAATGTTCCGACAATGGTATGGAAAGGTATGCCATTCTCTTAAAATGATTTTGATAGCGTCATCAGGCATTGAAAAGGTGATTCTACCTGAGAGAGGTTGTAACATTGACGACGTCTTAATAGAAATACTGGTTATTTCATTTGCAAACACTATCCCCCAAAGGATTGAATGATAAGATCCCATGGTTAAGGTTAGACATTTAGCTAGACTAACACACAAACTCTAGGACTGGCACTTTAGAGGCCACAAGCCAGTGTTGATCCTGGGGGATTCAAGTGTTCAGAAACCCCATGGTCCAAATTGACAGCTACCCAGGGGCCACAATTTATCACCTTCTAAAAGTATGTGAGAAAGCACCAGTCCACCTGGACACCAAGGCTGTTTTATTTTCAGTGGGTATCAACATCAGGAATCTTAACCCGGAGAAAACATCAATTAAACAACTCGAAACACTATTAAGAGGGGTAAAGCTCACCTTTCCCAATGCAGACATCTATTTTCCATGCATTCATCTCTCTAATTAATTTCTTCTACAATCATGGTTGTAAGAACTGTTTAAAATTCTAGAGAGACCGAAACGTGAGGTTGATCAATAAATTAAATAAAGACTACACTGATAAAAGGTCAAATTCAATTGTGGTTTGTGCAAACTGCAAACGTAGTGAGCGTGTCAGCCAAAAAACACAGAGAACTCCCATTATAATCAGTAAGGTTGTTTAGACAGGTTGCAAACTTTCGGCGCATTCCTTACCTGATCTCCTCGCACTTGGCCATATTGAACAGATTTAGTACTTGGTGCTTCCTTCAAGGTCTCCTACCGCACTGAAGCTTTAGTTCTGTTCCTCACTTGTAAGTCACTTTGGATAAAAGAATCTACCAAATGAGTACATGTAAATTTCCTGCTATAGCAAATGATTTTACTGCAGTCCCCAATATTCCAGGCCAATGCTTGGATCTGTTTATGAGAATATCATAGTCAGTGGTGTCAAATGCTGTCAGTTGGTCAAGTTATCAGCACCTATATTTATTAACAGATCATTTGTAATTCTGTTAAGTGCAGTATCAGTGCAGTGACGCTGCACAAAACCAGATTAAAATTCCTCAAAAATGTGATTATCAGACACAGAAGTTGCAAGGAAACTATCATTTCTAAAATCTTTGTTTGGGTATGGGTCTGTAATTATTGCAATCAGATGGCTCAAGGCCAGGTTTTTTGAGGAGTTGCTGAACACAAGCAGTTTTAAGTGGTCTGGGACATGGCCAGAGGATGGGGAGTTACTGACAATGTTAAGTGGGGGACAACTACTCTCATCGTTTATTAAAGAAATCTCGGAGGGAAAATATCGACAGGACGAGATGATGGTTTTACACGGGACATAATGTCTGTTGAGTTGTTAAGAGAGAGTGGCCAGCCAGCCACTCACAGTGATGAGCAGCTGGCATATGATACATCAGTGAATGAGCTAGAAACCAATACAGCTGACTGAATGCCTTTAACTTTCCCAACAAAGGTAACACAGGGAAACAGGGTATAAGAGGTGATCAACAGTGTCAATCAACAAGTTGTTAAATGAGAATTAAGTTATAGTAATAATTTGCTCTTGTATCCTCAAATCAATTAATTGTTGGAGGTCTTTAATGACTTCATCTTAAAAGGTAGAATACATTTTGATTGGTCTTCCTCCTCCAACACTCAATTCTCCTGCATACTTGTTTAAATTCACATACATTTTCATTCATTCAGATTATTAAAGCTATTAACCAAATGGTCTACAATAGACAACTTTAATAAATTGGCATTATGTGAGAATAAGGAGGAGAATTTGGATGCTACACAAACGCACAACCTGTGGTTCAAGTTGGCAAAGTTCTTGAAACCTAATTTTACTCCCAGTTCTCCCACTGGCCAATCTGGACCCGTTGAGACATTTCACCCTCGTTAACTGTCTACATGAAGAATAACAGACTGGATGTGTGAGAAGAGAGGAGGATGATGTAATAATAATCTTGGTCAGAGTGTCTGAGTCTGCAACACACACAGGAAACATCAAAGTCTCTGCTATCATGTCATCTGTTGTCACACAAACGAACAAAAGGAGTTCATAGCGAGGTCAGAGAGTTTGGGATGAGACACTTTGGGGATGTTTCCTGTTTCTTTGTGTGTGTCATTTGTAATACTGTCGTCTATAGTTCACAAAGTTAAAGACTGCTTCATTAAGAACGCCATTTCTCTTTCTCTTAAGTCATCGGGGTAATCCAATCCAAGTCAGGGATAATCATGCTAACTAATAATTATCAGGTCTCAACTGAAAAAGTTTCTTGGCATAGCATTTCACGTGTGAAAATCTACCAATAATAAAAAGGTATTTTTCATACTGCCATGACTGTTACGGCCGTGGCCGTATTCTGGGGACCTTTTTCTCTCCCTGTGTGTGGTTGTGTTGTGTTCTGTCTGGGTCGCCTGTTGTTGCAGTCTGTCCCTGCGAGAGGGGATGCCCGTGACGTCGCCAGGATTTCCTGGGAGTGCTCCGCCTTTTCGCCGCACCTTCAATGCTCTAGCTGCGAGCCATCTCTCCTGATCAGCTGGGCCCGCCTCTCGTCTCCACCCAGCGTATAAAAGAGCTGTGATTTGTTTGTTCTGGACGATCTGTGTTGCCCGTACGCAAGACTCGCCACCGCGCTGTGTACCAGTGCTTGTTTTGGTTGTGGATAACTGTTTAGAGTCGAGTGAAACTCTGTGAGAGCTAGGGTTGTTTTTTTTGGTTGTTGTGTAGCGTAAAGCTAAGTGCACCTCTGGTTGAGAGCTGGTGTTTTGTTGTTTTGTTTTTCTTTTGTTAGCTGCTGGTGTTCTTTTGTGTTAATTGCGTTATTGAGTGGCTCCGTTTCTCTTGTGCCGCCTCTCTTTTTGTTTAACCTGCTTACTTTTGTTAATAAATGACTTTATTTAACCCTTAACATCTTGGGTTTTATGTTACTTCCCTTTCCCCTAATGAGCTGGTTGTAACAATGACTTATTAGGACATTTGAATAGATCAGAGCCATTTGTCCTTTCTTACTATGAAAAGTCAAAATGTCAGCTGTGAAAAAAGGTCCAATATTACTACATCATTAATATTATTGTGATAACCCAGTGTTAATTACTGCAGGGTCAATGCAATCTTATCTTATGTAACTGATGTACGTATGAATGGATTGCAGCCATTGTATGTAAGAAAAAAAAAGGGGGTGGGGGAGGAGGGTAAAACTTCCAGTTTTTTCTCACAAATTTACAAATTAAATCTCGAAAAAAAAAAAAATTGTCTTCTATCTATAATAGCCCTCCAAACATGTTATGAAGTAAAATAATTCAAACAGAAGCCAGATGATACAAAAGGGATAGAGCTCATGCAATGTTTTAGTCTGTTATTTTTTAGTAAAAAGAATAAGTAAAAACAAACATTGTGGAGCTCATCATTTTTTTTGTTGACATGTTTGGGTGATCACTGAAACAAGCTTCCATTTGCCAGTAATCAACTATTCAATCATCCAATGAGAGTGAAGACACTTCTCAATATAATTTGAGTGATCTCTTCACATAAGCTTTGCTTTTAGTTTATTGGCCAAGAACAGTTTATTTAATGATCTGCCATTTGTGCATCATTGCAAAACAGACAGTGCCAGAAGCTTGTTGACACAGTCTGCTGGACAAGGACCATCTATTGACTTGATTGAGTTGAACAGGGAAAAAAAGATTAGTTAGTGAATTACTGTAACTGGCAAGCTAACATACTTGCTGGCCAGGAAAATGCCATTCATAATCGCTACTGTGTTAATTAGAAAGCTAGCTATTGCTAAATCTCCATTGTCTCCTCAAAAGTCAGAGCTGTCCAGACAGTTAGCTTCTGTTCAAGCCTGTTGCCTCTGACTCCACACAGTTACTTTTCTTTATTTTCTATTTGAAAGCAGATGGTTCAGAACTGTTGTCACACACATGACGTTTTCAAATATGGATTGCTGCTCCCTTCTTCCTTGATATGTGATTGATGATTTTCATCTATACTAAACAAAAAATATACACGCAACACTTTTGTCTTTACTTGAAATAAAAGATGTAAGACTTTTTTTTTTTAACACAAACACACACACAGCGAGATCCTGGTCCACTCTTGTGCCACTATCGCTATCATGTTGCAGCGGGTGCAAACAAATCCTGGAAGCTTAAAAATGTACAAATGTGTCAAACTGCATGATGCAAATGGTGGTCACACCAGATACTGACAAACACACACAGTTCAGTACCTAAATTACTTTTTTCAAATTAAAACTACACATTTTAAAGTGTCCTTTTATTGCGAGCAGCCCACAGCACACCTGTCCAGTAATCATGCTGTGTAATCAGCATCTTGATATGACACACCTGTCAGGGGACGGATTATCATGACAATGGAGAAACTCTCACTGACACAGATTTCAACACATTTGTGAAGAACATTTGAAAGAAGCTTTTGTGTGGTGAGAAAAAGTTTTTAGACCTATTTCAACTTATGAAAATGGGAGCAAAAACAAAGTGTTGCATTTATATTTTTGTTCAGTGTATTATCTTGTTAGAATCAGCTGAAACAGATGAGATTGTAATGATTCCTCCAATACAATCCTCCAGATGATCATCTGCCTCCAGATGATCATCATGTCTACTTATGTACTCATAATCTCAGCATTCACCAAAACCCTTTGACTTGATGAGGTGCTGGATCACAATGTCACAGTTTAAGGTAAGGCCGGACCCAAATGCAGACCAAAACACTAGGGAGTTGGTGGAATGAACTGACTTTACTTACAAACAAACACAAGGAACATGAGCAGGAACCAGAAGCACGAGGTAACAAAGGGAACATGAACAGCAAGCTGGCAACCCATGACAAACAAAATGCAAAATCAAAACAGCAGCTGAAGTGATGCTTCATAATCACCATATATATCCAATACAACTGTGTTACCAGTGAATGTAAATCCACTGCTGTTTGTTCCACATTGTTTCACTGTTTTTCATTCACAGATGTTGTTTAACTTTAACTCTGTCCTGACTCTAAGGTTTCTGATTTTCTATTTACAACCTACTTGTGTGACGACTTCTATCTTATTATTTCTTGCATTTTATGGCCATTGTTTAAGTGTTTATCCATGTTTATTATGCTTCCAGGCGTCCCCTGGTAACCACAGTAGCCCTGTTTTTAATGTCACAACACTATGACCTTTGGGTAATTTCCTCAGGCAAAGTCTACAGAATTGCAGACTTAAGGAAAGTGTTCATAAAGGGCTCAAAATGTCTAGTACAGAGCCCTCATGCCCTCGATGGGTTGACAGTGGGACAGCGCTAAGCCCTCAGGGACTCCCCAAGAACGCATCTCCACGTCTGTGAGTCTGTGAGGGGGGACATTGGGATGAGCCTGGCTGTTGCTGGCAGTCTGGATCTCTCCCGCTCTGCTTGGTTATGTTGTTTTAGTCCCTCATTAGTTCCTTTTCTTCATCTTGTTTTCATGCACTTTCAACACTCTACTGCACATCCTTCACTGCTGATTCGACTGACGTTCATGCTTGAGGGATTATTGTGCTTGTGTTATGTATTAAAGTGTCATCAGTTCGTTTAATACTTTTTTGTTTGACTGAACTGAAAACGTTGTATTTCCCACTTTTGTCTTGTCTTGACACTTAACGACACACTATATTAAACATAAATAATTTGTATGCACATAGATATTCAAACACACATACACTTCTTCATATCAAAGGTGAAGCAAAATTAGATTTTTTTCCACGTTGTCCATAATTGAACTGGTTAACTCTTGTCTTTGTCTCTTGACAGTGTGTGTGTGTAATGCAACCAGTCCTCCAACCTAAACAACCATACAGGTCGTTTTTTTGAACCCTGAAATGGCGCCCCTACGGCAGCAATTGAACCGAACATTAACGATACAATAATGGTCATGGCTTGGTCAGGTTTAGGAAAAGATTGTGGTTTGGGTTAAAATAAGTACTTCCTCAACATTAGATAACCCGCTGATTCCTCAAGTTTTCCCAGAAAAAAAATGAATAAACAACAAAATAAATCTACACATACCCATAAAAGGTAGCCATAAATTTGCATGAATTTACATGCATCATTATGAAAATTATTTCCAGACTTATTTATAATTGCGTTCATATTTTACATATTCGTATACATACATAGATACATACATAAATAAATACTTACATGTACACACGTAAATATATGCTAGACACAGAATTAGAAGCAGGAGAAGGTTGTTTGAAGATGAGCAGAAAGGGATGCCTCGAGACTACAACACTCTTCTAGTCTTAACAACCACTCAAAGCGTTTTACACTATGAGTCACCCCATCTGTCACACACACACACACACACACGCATACACCAGTGGCACAACAGGGGCAGTCTGGGGTTCAGTGGTTTCAACACAGGAAGGTGTTTCCTGTGTTGTCTCAAAAGAACACCAAATAACTGTATGAATGTGTAAATTTATTTTATTAAAACCTAACTTGGATTGTTAAGGCCAGAAATAATAATCAACAATATAGAATTATAGCAAGTGTGTAAAGTCAGACATTTGAATTCACCTAAAGCTTTGCAGCCTCCTCTGGTCGTTGACTTGACACAGACTTGGATCAAAAGTGATTCCACCGATGAAAGCAGTCAGGGAAGGAGGACATTCTTTAAATGACAGCACTGATTGCAAACCAACAGGAAACTATCTGATCAGATTAATTAGAGAGGCTGTCTGTGTGGAATCAATTAATATCAAGTCAACAACGCCAACAACACTTAACCCATATGTAAACTATGGACCTTTTCACCCACCACAAAGCTGCTGAGGCAGGAAAATGGCCGTCAGCCCAGTGTGCTTTCACAATCAAAAAGTCAAACCGCTTTTCCAACACCATCAACATCTCCACCATCATCTTCTCCTCACAGGCTGTTGGAGCTGCAGCCTCCTCGTGTGATCTTTTGTGTTGTAATTACTTGCAACTGAATAGGGGAAGTAGACAGATCGTTCTCAGTCTACATGTGTTCAGGTGAACTGGTGAAAAGTCATCTACCCTGCCCCGCGTCAAACAGCAGACAGATTCAATAGAGACTAGCTGTTAAATATAGAGGAGCACTTAGCAGTTTAAGAGCAACACATAAGAGTGAATATTGGACTTATCCTCATCAGTTGGACACAAGTATGACTCCAAACGAATGTTAATGTGTCTGCTGCATGTAATAGGACACACAGCATATCATTGTATTGATGTGTAACTAACAGAACTGGGGATGTGATGTCATATGAAAATGTGAAAGAAAGTTGTTTTATTCTACAGGTGAACCTATATTTTTCCCTCTTAGAAGAAACAGTAAGGTTAAAGGTCAATTAGTAAAGACTAAGACAATTAAATTAGTGACAATGAAGCTACTGAGTTCTTACATTTGAATTTATTTATTAATCATATTAACAAATCGGCCATATTTGCTTCATCATTTGTTCCTTTGTCCCATTTTAAAGCAGCTGTAGCTCTGAGTGGTCTGGACTGACAACATTATTGCTGCGATAAATTCTGCCTTAATTATTGCAGATGAAGAGACTGTTGCATTTGAAATTATGAACACCTGCTTTGCTCCCTCACCTCAACTGCTCTATTTAATTTACATCCAGTGTCACCAGCATCTGCCTGCCATCATCATCATCACATTTAAAAAGGGACTGTCTGGCACAATGAAGAGGTTGTACCACAGAAAGATGAGTCTGGGCAACATGAGTCCAGGCAACATATTAAATCTATCTGTTACTATCCTTGTGGCTATGTGCCAATTATTAGATTCATCTTTGCAAAGTTGGCAAAGACAATGTGATAACTTTTCCATTTAGCCAGGTTTAACATTCTCCTTTAGTTGCATCACTTTGATAGTTTTCTAGCTGTGTCAGCCATTAATATAAAGAGGAAATGCTGGCATATGCAAATTCACATGTCAAATTTCAGCACTGTAGAAACCATCTGCTACAAATGAGTTCTGGGCTGGTTGTACTCTGGGACATTAAATGATTAGCCTAGCTTGTGCATTGGCTGCTGCTGCTGTCTACAGAGCTGATGGTGTCACATGTTTTTGGATTTTTCTGGAATTCATTGTATGATTTCCAAACAGTTTAGAAGCATATCTTCCACGCCGTATTTCACACTGATGTGTTTGTGGTCCTCAAAAAGGAAAATTTTAGACATCTCTATTCTTCTGGTGTTTGATACAGCATCACCCAAAAACAACCAGCAGAACTGCAACCACAAAAAGTCCTTCCTGTTTGCTACACAGGGGAAAATACCTTGAGAAACACAACCGAAGTAACAGAACGAAACATAAAAACGACTCATTACTTCTAGTCTCAGTTAACGTAGACTCTATCATTATACAGTAACAGTTCTGTCTGGTATGTAAGCACAAGGGTGGTTTGAGCTTAATGCTAACAGCAAACCTGCTAACATGCTCACAGTGTCAATGCTTACATGTCGATGTAAAAACAAAACCCCCACAAACGGTGCGCAACAGGGAACTGGAGCCGCGCGTAACATTGTGTATCATGACATCAGTCTCTGGTAACAAGGAGCGCCCAAACACATGGTCTCTATGAGGTTATCACAATCTCATTTCCAGATTATGAGTACAAAAGTCCAACATCTGTGGCCTGGATTCTGCTGAGCCACCTAACTTGGACACAGTTTCTCTGTAGACAGCTGCAGCGGCAGCTAGGTGCACTTGTCGATGGTCAAGGTTGTTCCCTTTTACTTGTGCATTGTACAGCAATTAGTTGAGGAACATAAAACATACTGACAGAAAAGTGGTACAAGTGTAATCACATCTTGCAGCTCACCATAGGCTATCTTCTGAGTCAGAGAGGAACTGCCTTTGACCTCAACTGTTTTTGCTCAGACACAGCAGGCTTTTCTGTGTTTCTATGTTTGTGTCCTCACTAGCCATGAAGAGAATCAACTGTCTGTTCACATAAATGACAAGAGTCCCACGTGTTATTCTTATGGTTCTGGATATTTATATCCATGTTTGTGAATTATTTATACTCAAAACACTGACTTTGCTGACTAGACCAGTAGGTTATAGGAGTTGCCTCACCTAAGTGCAGAGCTGTGTTTATCTGCAAGTGTCAGCTTGGTTTCAGTGTATCCAAGGTTAAAACGCAGCTTGACTTCAGTTTTCAGTGCTGTGGTCCCACCCCCTCCTTCAGTTTTTAGCAACTTTTCAATAAAAGCAGATCAGCTTTCTGTCCCTCCTCTCCTGGGGGGCTGCTTGTGTGCTGGAGCATATGGATTTTGCCAACACAACATATGCTGGGAAAGTAATTAACAGGCAGATTAGTGATGTATTGAAGGTCTGAAACTGCTGCTGTCACAGGAAAGTGTGTGTGTGTGTGTTCAAGAGAGAAAAAGAGTTGTTAACTGACACAGAACAAGTGTCACACAGTGTGTGTGTGACTTTTGTGGTTTCTAAAGGTAATATTATCAATACCTTTCTTGTGTGTGAATATTCTGCAGACATTATGAAATTTATAAATTTGAAATTTAATGCCAAGGTAGTCAACTAACTGACAGTCTGGAAAGTTTGATCAAAGGTGAATCCTTAGATATAAAAAAAAGTAGTAGATAATGTACTATCCGTAGTAAACATTCATACGTTGTACATTATCTGCCCTCTTTTCTTTGTAGCCCATCTTCTACTATAAGGTTAATGTTGCCAATGAGAAGAAAGAAAATAAAAAAGCATAGTGTGGTCCTTTGAGAAGTCCTGGGCCGCACATGTCATAAACAACTTATTTCAAGTGAGCCAGTCGATAAAAATCTGCTGCCCCCAATTAATACCCCTGAATTCTTTTTTCATTAGCTTGCCAACTGCTTTCATGTCACAGTGCTGCAAGTCACTTCTGTTAAACATCTGTAAGAATAAAAAGAAGAATAAGCAAGAGAGTGGAAGACAAAAATAAACTGAAGACCTTTGATGGGATCACAAAAGCACCCATGCCTGTTAACATTCTGACAGTTGTGGTAATTATATACTGTGCATTCTTTAAGCTCTTGAAAATCCAATCATCACTAAAGCGTCTGTCATGCAAGAGAGTCATCAAAGACAAACTGAAGGGTCAAAGTTGTCGTAATGACATTTAATGGTGTATTGATTGATTCACCTCATGAACTGATGAGTAACATGCAAGAAATCAGTCCACTTAAAAGTTGCAGGTAGCCTCTTAGCAGCACAGTGAATTTATATTTTCTACCTAGCTAATGTTAACAAGCAAAGATGAAAAGGCAGCAAAAAAAAACCCTCCTTCCAGCCTAGCCCCCCCTCCTTCCAAAAAGGCAGTGAGACTTACGATCCAGTTAGCTACATCACAGCACGAGCTAACACCAACACAGCCTGGAAGCTGCCAAACAACCCACTGGCCCTGGCAACATTTCCCAAGAACCTCAACGCAACAACACGGAAGTGCCAAAAACTGCAGGTCCTCTGATGACCTCTTGAGGCTGGTTCTAAAAGCGACGGTTTTGGTCTCTATAGCCAACTTCCTCCTTAATGTCATCTGTATTGTTTTAATGCTTAAAGTTATGCATAATTGAGGGCCACAGTTAATTAATCCAACATGTATCGAGGTCTCGGCTCCACACGCCGACCACCTCTTTGTCCATTTCTATATTAGCCAAGAGTTAAGTGGAGTCAGGCACTGCCAAGATGGCGGCGCACTCTGAGCTTCTAACTGCTCTTCAGAATCCTGTAGGTGACGTCACAGAGGCTACATCCATCCTCATTCACAGTCTATGGCATCTCTGCTCCCCGTCTTGACTCTGATGAGCGAGTGGAAACAGGTGTGCTCATCCACCTGCTGCAGAAGGGCGTTACCTGGATGAGCACGGGAAAGCAGAACAAAAACACAACAAGAAACACACGACACTGCGGCGACAACAGAATCGAATCACTGTATTCTTACATGAGCTGACAAGAAACCATTATTTTGCCCATGCTTTTTATGACACAGCTGTGGATGACACAGCTCTACATCCAAGAGGTTTTTTTTTATCTGCACAACATAGACAGCTGATAGACACACATTAACATGTTCTTTATTTCAGCCTCCATTTCAAAAGTTTGCTCAAAGATTTGTTTGACAGTTGGATGGCAACATAGCTAAGAGCAAAGACAGGCTGAGAAAAAGAAAGAAAAAAGTGAAAATACTAGCACAAGAATGACATAAGGAAAGAGAAATGGAGGACTGAGGATGAAGGAGAAACAACAGAGGGTTAGAGGCGGAAAAAGAAGGAGAAAAGCAGAGAGAAATTGACAAGGTTAAGATAGAAGGCAAGAGATGAAGAGAGACTGAAATGAGAAGGAGAAAAAATGAGGAAAGCAGATTTGCAGGTGTAGTTATGCCAGTGACTCTGGGAAAGTATATAATCGTGCAGGAGGGGAATCCATCCCTGAGCTGCTAATAAGGTCCCCTGTTAAAAGACATGTCAGTCTGCGACGAGAGGGAGGCATAAGGATGACTGGCACGCTGAATAATACAAGAGCAGCCACAGAGGGCCACTGCTGGCAGGGAGGATATAAGGATGTGGAGGAAATGTCTGAGAGAGGTAAATGAAGTTTAAGCTTTAACTCCACTAAAATAATTCACTGGTTTTATCTGGCTTCAATAAGTAGTTTGCCACTGTGCTAGTTAAAGGATAGAGGATTACAGACTGCACTTAAGAGGCAATGGGGCAGTTAAAAAATCCTCTGTGAAAGAAAGGACAAAGCTGGAAGAAAGGGAAAGGAGGGAGATTGCTAAGGTCACCATCATTATAGCGGGACAGTGAGACTGTCCCTAGACATAGCAATGATGCTTTGAGCTAAATGCTAACATGCTCGCAAAGTCAGTGCTAACGTGCTCACTAAGTTAGTGCTAACATGCTAACTAAGGCAGTGCTAACATGCTCATTAAGTTAGTGCTAACATGTTCACAAAGACGGTGCTAACATGTTCACAGAGACAGTGCTAACTTGCTCACTAAGTTAGTGCTAACATGCTCACAAAGACGGTGCTAACATGCTCACTAAGTTACTGCTAACATGTTCACAAAGACAGTGCTAACATGCTCACTAAGTCATTGCAAACATGCTGACTAAGTCAGTGCTAACATGCTCACACTAAGCCGGTATAATGTTTATCATGTTAGTGTCTTAGCACAAGTTAAGCACGCCAACATTTGCTAGTCAGCAGAAAATCCAGCTGAGGCTGATGGGGATATGTCATTATTGCAAATGTTTAGTAATAAATCAAAGTACTGAACAGATTGAAATGTTGATCCTTTAATGGCACTGGAGGAGATAATCAGTGTCCTGAGGGGACAATTTTCATTTCCCCAACCAGGTGACATCCAGCTGGTATATGATCCTTTCAAACAGCTGACTCAGGACACTCTCCATTAAGATCCATGACTCGTGTGTAGATCCTGGACACTTTGCAACAATGTCTACAACTGTACAGGCAGCTAACAATACGACCTGTGTGTATTTCGTTTTCCTGTTTACAAATACCTACTCATCTTGTGATGGTGCAATCATTTTTACATGTGTTCTGTCTCTGGCACCGACCACAACGGCCATGAAGCTGCTTTATTTCTCTGTAGTTGTTGAACATCTAGAGGAAATCACATGGATTGTCCCATAATGTGGGTCTACAGCGACATTTATTGTTTGGTGAATAGATCGCCTTACTTACTTAACTGAGAGATCTCGAAGTTGTCAGCGTTGTAAAGTTGAATTTTTTTCTGTTGCCAAGTAGCAGCGTTGCCAAACACTTAATTTATGCACTGATTGGGTTGTTTCAGTTAGTAGGAGATGTTATTACATCCTTCATAAGCTCCACAATGATCATTATTCCCTCACGATTCAGTCGTATCTTCCTCGTTAATTCATTGGGATGCATTTCCTTTGTTTTTCTATTTTTTATTTTCATTCTCCGCTAATTATTTGTCATTCAAAGATCATACATGTGTGGAGTGTTTATGTGAATGCCAAAACACTTTCCTTCTTATAACATTTGTTGCTTTACTATGTTAAAGATGCTAACTGCCTACTTTACTGCTATTTAACAGCACCAAGTAATAATGTCGGATTTCTGAACAGAGATGAGGTCTGACTGTGGGATTGTTTTACTTATAATATTTAACACACCAAATAAACGACTTGTTTTTTCACACAATGAAACATAACAATTCCACGGCGACCACAGAAAACAAAGAAACATCCAATACATAAAAAGAAAGCCTCCATTGTTTCCTAAACCATTACAATGGAAAAAACATCTTGAATGAGGTGATTTGATAGTGATATTTTGATGGTGATACTTTTGTAAATATAAAAACACTGCATCATGATAGGAAAGTAAAATTGATTGATTGATTTTTTTTTTTTTTTTTTTTTTTTTTTTTTTTTTACTTATGTCTTGATTTGTGTTTGAGATAACTGCCAAGTGTAATTTAGAATGATAGTGATGGTTTTTCTTTGTGAAGGGACGGTTGAAATAAATTTGCTGAAAACTGATATCCCTTATAAAGAAAGTATAAACGAAGTAGCGACAGCTGATATGATGTGATTTCAACATGACCGATGACTCTGGCTAAAAATAAAAAAGCCACTACCTGGAGGTTTTGTTCACTGGTCTGTGCTCATGAGAAGGAGAGTGTTGGAGTCTGAGCTTAGTGAATCCATGTATTCTGCCAACTTGAGTCAAAATGCAAACTTGAACCAGTTCGCCTGAATAATTTTTCACATTTTCACTCACATATACAGCGAAATGCTCAAACTGTAGGCTGTCGTACAGGAAAGCAGCCCAACACATATAGCACACAAATACCCTGCACTCCCTTGCAGTGCTGATATCACTGTGATCATCATCATCATCATTGTCAAGATTGTGAACTTCAATGTGAGTTTGACATAAGCAACTGTGCAAAACGGGTTCAACTATATGAATCATGGCAAAAAAATTGAAAGCATGATAGCTGGCTCCAAATAGAAGACATGTGTAATATGCAAAATCGAGGGGTAATGGAGAATTATTTGATATTATTATTCAGATCAATGATGAGCATGACATCACTCATTAAAAAGTAAAAAGTGTGACACCTATCCATGCTGGTATATAGAGACATGACTTACACAATGTGTCTTATCTATTATTTTTTATCCATTTCCTTTATAATAAACAATTAAAAACAATAATAATAAAAACAAAACAAATTAAACAATAAATCCAGTTCAGTCCTGTGTCCTGCCATTTAATCAAATTGCAATTAATTGATGTGTTCTTTTAGGCACAGCTTAAATTGATGATTAATTAGTATTAAATTGATGTTTAATTGTATAAGTTGTACAGAGGCTGTTATTTGGGTAATAGTATTGAACACACAAGCACATCTCTCTCCTCCTGTCGGACATTGTGTCCGTGTTTGCATCTTTTAGTCAGTGTTGTGCTTTGGGAAAAATTAGAGGAGGTTTGAAAGGGCACAGAGAGGTACTGTGAAAGCCACAGGAGCAGCACAACACCCGCCCCCACACACACACACACACACACACACACACACGCTGGTATAAACACGCGTGACACACACTCACATCCTCACGTACAGTACTTATAGCACTTACTCTAGATTAATCGCTCACTTTACAAAATGAAACCCACTCAATATGCAACCTGCTTCTGCTTAGACAGCCAGCTGTGTGTGTGTGTGTGTGTGAGTGTGTGTGTGTGTGTGTGTGTGTGTGTGTGTGTACCTTATAGACCTTACAGAGTGAGGATATTTTGGGAAAGTGAAAACATTTTGTTGGTCCTCACAGTTTCAAACGGCTGTTTGAGGGTTAAGACTTGGTTTTATGGTTCAGGTTAAAATCAGGATTAGGTTGGGGTGACCCAGTAGCTCACCCGGTAGAGCACATGGTGATCTTCCTGCAGCAGCTTAGATTCAAATCTCTCCTGGGCCCTTTGCTGCCTGTCATCCCTTCTATCCCCCCTTGACTTCCTTTTCTCTCTCTCCACTTTTGGAGACGGACAGCCAGAGTCTTTTTTCATGGACAGACCTGAGAATTGTCATTTAGCAAACATAGTAAGGGACAACATGTAACCAAAAGGACTGTACCTCAGGGCACTGCCAGAACAGATGTGTAAAAGTACCAATGCAACCTTGTGAACAGAACTGACATGAAGGAGATGGAATGAACTGAAGCCAATGTCTAATTATAGCTGTTAAATAAGTTCCATGCAGTAGTCTTAAGTGAATGGTTTGTATTCGGGAATACCTTTTCCACAGCTTTTAAGCCTAATCTTCGGTCAATATTGGTGTGTAGTGAGTCTATGCCTATTGGAAATAGAAAGGCATCTCTAGGCACTGTCATATTTTTCAGTTTTTTCACAAATCCTTTAAATGCCCTTAATGTTACTCGGGCCTCCCCACTGGTACTTTAAAGAGCATTCAGATAGCAAATTGAAACTGAGTCTGGCACATATACTTCCACATCTGGGCAGAGTCCGGCTGTTATCCTCCAGTATTAACTGCCAGCTGGAAGATTTTCTATGTGTGTGCAGATATGTAAGTAGCATCTTAAAATTGGATTTGGGCATGGAACCAGGAGTATACTGGGCCTGAAGAAAACAATCAGGTGGTCCGTATTTATTTTGCTATCTGGTCTAAGAATTAGGTTCTGGTATGGTTTAGGGTCTGGATTGAGGTTCGGCATTTAGTTGTGATTAAGGTTAGGGTAAAGGGCTAGGGAATGCATTATGTCAATGAGTGTCCTCAAAAAGACATAGGTACCTGTGTGTGTGTATGTGTGTGTGTGTTGTCTTAACACTATGTGAGACTGGATTACACTGTCAGCATCAATCAGAAAATAACCCTTCTTCCTGCCTGCATATATGCCACGACATTTGTCCACACAGTATGGCTGTAAAGTGTGTGTGTGTGTGTGTGTGTGTGTGTGTTCCTCATGTCAGTGGTGAATGCCAGTAATAGCCGGTGGCCTGCTCTCTGTTCACTGACATTTGACAAAGTTGAAGTGGAGGAGTGATGACTGACAGAAAGAGGCAGGAGACGGAAACAGTTGTCAGTTTTTCCCTGAAAGCTTTTCAGCAGCCTCAGTAGCTCATCCACTTGCACTGTGGAAGTTAATTAGCACAGAAACACAAAACATGAAAATACATGAAATATATACACATGAAAATTTAATAGACTCTGTGCACCACAAAGAAGTGGCAATGCTTGTCAGTCAACCTCTTGCTTTTCTTAATTCTGACCATTTTTTGATCATTTTCAGAAACGATGGTTATGAGAAAACCAAATGAATTATTGAAAAATTTAACAAAATAAGACTTTATAACCCTGATATACACATACAAATGTTACTGATATTTAGACTTGATTTTGAAACCATAAACACCATCCTTTCAGTATAGGTTGATCTGTAATTTCTGTACAGGTTCCACACACAACTTTCCATCATTATTTAAAGTGTGGATGTGTCACCCAGGACAAGACTTTCAGCAGCTGCTCACAACATCTGTGTGGAAAAATAAATACTGAATAATAAGCAGTAGACAGCCTAATTCCACTGCAATAACAAAAACAAAACATAATTTTCAAGAATCATTATCTTCTGAAATGTGTCCATTGTAACATTTTACAAAACAACACACACACAAAAAAAAAAAAAAAAAAAAAATCAAAGCCACAGCCAGTGTGGTGTATTAGATAACTGTAAACTGGCTTGCAAATTAGCTTGCTAGCAGATGTGCTAGCTCGGTAGCACCATCCAGCACCAAACAGCAAGACAGGCAACATTAGCAACTGGCTTGTGAACATAGAGGAGTATAAAGAGTCAGATAGTTTGAGGAGTTGGTGGAGACCAGAGATTTTCTTACAACAGAATAATAATGACTTTGTGGCCAGTGTGCTTTGGAAGTAGCATTATCTGCTATAGCAATTCAGGTTGAATAATCCTGCTGGTAACTGTGTTTCAACCTGTGATTGGCACAGTGCATTCCCTGGCTTCTAACCTTAACCGTAACAGCTAAATGTCAAACCCAACCGTTATCTCTCCATTAACATTAACCTAATTCTAACCTGAGCCTTAAAACCAAGTCCCAACCTTCAAACAATTTTTATAAGTCGTGCGGAATGGCCAAAAACGTTGCTACTATGACTATGATGGAACTGAAATCTGTCATCACAAAGGGAGACGGGAGTGAGCAGAGAGAGCCAAGCCCAGCTGGACTTGGAAGAGACAGACTGAGCAGAGGAAGCAGAACAGCTCGCTCAGACAATTAAAAAAAACATGCACCTTTAAAACACTTTAGGCATTTAGGCCGATTAAACGCCACCTAGAGGTTAACAGAGCCACAGACTCTGAAAATAGGTTCTTTAAACACCAGAGGTCTTAAACAATATTACTGACACGAAAAGGAATTAAACCAGGGCACAAGCACTACTAATATCACTAAAGAGAGCTGATTAACAGCAAGGATTCAACCTCTCACAAAAAGTTCAAAAAGTCCCAATCTAATCCAGCAGTGCCTCCCTGGCGTCCGCATCCTCGCCCCCCCGAGTTGTACAATGTTGCTCCACTCTCCCGCGGCAGCTGCTCAGGCTCTCCAACCCCGTCGGATCTGCAGTAGAAAGAGGGAAAGTAGCGTGTTCTCCACTGCTAAAGCTATTTCTAGTCCCAGCTACCACTCCTCTGGCCTGCCCCGCTATGCCCGCCTCCCCAAATCTGCCAAAAAATACTCAGGCCTGTTGGGTTGGTAGTCTGTCAGCTGCCATCTAGAAAAACCATGAGTGAAACATGTGTTCAAGTTTGGTATCATTAATGTGTTTTGTTAGTGGCGGAAAGATGTCTCCTGGTGGTGGCTGCTGGCGAAAGGTAATAGTCTGTACTCTTTTCCAGCAGTCTCCTCTCTTTATCATAAGAGTCTCAAAAACTCACATTACCCAGAAATGACATTAAACTTTGAGCTGAGCAGGAACATTGTATTAAATTCATGACGTGCTCCCTCACATCAAACTTTTATTATCCGACTTCATCATCAATCTAACCAACATGTCGTCCAGGCAACTGCAGTTTTAACAGATTTCTTTGTACATGAAATTAACTGAACAGCAGACATAACCTTTGACCACCTGTGCCTTCGAACATGGATCCAGTTATAAATATCAAATTTGAATCATCTCTATTGAGTGTTATTTCTTTTATGACTGCAGCCTCGTCTGTCTCTCTAGCCCCTTTTGAATTTTAAATATCGAAGCATAGCAAAATGTCTGCCCAGCAATACTCATCATTCTCATCATTAACTCCAGCCATCTGTATTGCAAACTTTGTATTCAGTTAAATAAGCTGGAGTGTAATTCTCCCTCCTCAGCATGGCGTACCATTAGCATGGAGCAACTCAATGCGGTTCTTTCCTCAGCATGGACTCTTTAAGTAGTGAATTTTGATGATTACTGTCCTCTCACACACAGGGGAAGTCCTGACATAAGCAAAATACCAAGGATACTATATCGAATGTAAGTGCTCTGAGTATTTGCTGGAGAGACAGACTGCCGCCTTCGACAGAGTGTAACATGGATGAGAAACAGAAGATCTGTCTGGATACAGTCAGTAAAATGTAAAGTCAGAAAAATATGACTTTTGGAAAAAACGTTGCACATTTTTGACCTTTAACGATGCATATCACTGAGATACTGAGTTGGATCACTGAGAGTGAAGTTTCTTTGAAGATGGCCTTGTGAGTATTGAGAATAACAACCCTGGTTGTTAATGGTAGAAGGTGTCCGGCTACTAGACCATCTTCATGTTAAAAAAGAACAAACTAAGGTGGCCCTGAGAGCTCAGCGCACTGCAGCTGGAGCAGCAAATGGAGCAGCTGTGATTTTTCAGGATAAAAAGCACTATAATGTTTAGGCTATATGTCTATGAAATATCAGGTGTAAATAAGTAAATAGGATAGAATATACACGCATATTATCCAAAGCTTATAGCAACTGTGTATCTTATGTCTGCATTTTATTTTTTAAAATTTCAGGATGGACCTGAGGAAACTCATCTGGTCAAATCCAGATACACTTTATCAAAAACCACTGTCCCTGCACATTAGTCCTGAAGCTCCAGGACCAGCCCAGGTAGGTTGCATGGGAGTTCCATGAGAACACGGCCAGAGCGGTCACGGTGAAAAACAATCCCTGATGGCTACTCGGTTACGAAGATTACACTGTTTGAGGGATATGCCCAACACATAAGTGAGGGGGGCAGTTATGTAATAAAAGTGCATAACATGAGGCGACAGTCCCCCACTCACTGACTGAATATAAACAACAGCACACAGTTTTTCAGAGGTACGCCCGTAGATGTCACCCGGGAGCTACTGGCTGAGGCAGAGGCACTCCTTAATCCAGGCTCACCATCGACATCAATGGCCAACTGCAGGCATATGAAGAGCCTCCTCTCTGTGGAGGGAGAGGTGGTAGAGATAAGATTTTTTCTTGAGGCAGTGACTTGTTTCTGGAATTGAATTGTTGTTATAATAATGTTGAGTTCTTGGATATTGTTATAAAACATGTTTAAAACTAGAATCACCTGCTTGTGGTTGTATCCCTCTACCACTCAGAGTAGTTTCAGGTTGCATCCCTGTTTATCCAGACTCATAAAATACGCACCATTTGTGTGAAAATTTTTGTCATAATTGCTGTGTGAAGTCGTGAGTAACGGCTAAAATGCCACACCGACCTTTGACCTTTGTCCAACAATTTGCCTCTGGCTGTCACCGGCCGATGATACACACATTTTAATGTCCCCATCATCGGCGTCCTGTAGGTGGCTGGCAGGAGCGACATCATTGAGGTCCTCTTCAAAAGCCCCCGTATAGTTGTTTACAGTCAGGCAAACTTATGGTCATCTATAGTAGGACACCTCACAAGGCGGGACGCTGGGACCAAACTTTCACTTTTCATTGAGAAAGTTATGAGCAGTTTGGGATTTAGTGCCGCTGTGTTCCTTGACCTCGATCTTTCTACTTTCCAAAGTCTGTGCGTACAGGTAAGTGTAAGTGGATGAGTGTTTAAACTGCTACAAAACATGTAAATTAAAAAATGACATAAGATAAATAGCAAGGCTGCATGTTAACTTTTTGTACTGAACACTGTTGCTAGAGGCTGAAAGTTTTGTAATAATTATAGGAAGAAGAGGGAGAAGAAGAGGAGGTTAGAGAAGCGGGGGAAGGACAGGGAGAAGAAGGAAGAAGAAGTAATAAGAGCAGGAAGGGCAGAGGAAGAATGACAGAGAGAATAAGGAAAAAGAGAAGTAAGTGGGAAGGGTAGGGAAAGGAGAAGGGATAAGAGGAAGAGGGACTGGGAGAAGAAGGGGGAACAGGAAATAATAAGAAGAGGGAGGATGAGAGTGACAAGAAGGACAAAGAGGGAAGTAGTGGGAGGAAGAAGAAGGGAAGGGAAGAAGAGGGAGGGAGGGAAAGCACTGATTTGTGATATCTTTGCTTTTATCTATTCGGCTTGTTTAAAAAAACAGCACTTTAATTAGTTATTGTTCAGTTTTACAAGTCTTTTATGTATATATTTATTCTTTTACAAAATTCACTTTGTCAGTTTCACTCGACTTGACCAAATTAAACATATCCACAAAATGAGCCATGCTGTGTCTTGTGTCCTGCTCTGTCCGTGTATCTTCCTTTTATACAAAGGTAGTATTTTCCTGGACCCTGTAGTGTGTGAGAATGTTCTCAGAGGAGTGAATCTCTCTCACCGACTCACTCATTGAATCCATCCTGTCCACATACTGAGGTTGTGGTCTTTGGCCATCAGGTGAGTGATCCCTCTGGTTGATAGGAACTGTTACTTCTATGTTCATTTGTTAACGGTTAGGTTACACACTGGTGGAAAGTTACCGCAGGGGTACCCACAACATCAGAACCATCCGAGCGGGGTTTTTTTTTTGCAGCCACTGAACTGACTGTGATCAGGCTGCGCTCCTGTCTGACACCTGACCATGTGGACATGCTAATTTTCCTCAACAAAAACAAGTAAGCAGAAATTGGGACACTGAGTCTGAAATATTTCTAATTGTTCTGTTTTCATGTTGCAATGTCGAGTAATTTGTAGTTGAGTACAGTACCAGAGTAAACATACTCAGTTACTTTACGTCACTGTCTGTGGTCAGAAAAAACTGTGAAAATGGGTGACGTATTATGTATTACTCTAAAGCGTGAAACAGCCTACAAGGACCAGAATCCTTTGCGCTCCGACCATCGCAATGACCATGCAGGCAGTTCACTCCAGTAGTAACCATAGAGTGTATATAAAATGTTTCCTGCAGTAGCAGAGGGGTGTTTTTCCACCAAGAGAGAAAGCATCGGTAGCATAAACTATGTGAGGATTTCGCTCGCCCTTCGCTCGCTCGATTCTGCTGTTATCATGACAGTGTTGTCTGATCCTTTCATGCCATCATCGCCCACCAATGCTGGACCGTCAGCGTTGGAACAAAACATGTCATTCAGAATAACTGAGCACAATTGGCCATGAGAAAGCAGGAGGACTTTTCTCAGTTCGCAGTTGGCTGCATCATTAGCATGGCTGGGAAAAGAACACAGCTGATTTCTCAGTGTGCGGGATGCCACAACACAACAGTGTGACGCCGAAGACGACTGAAAAACCCAGGGAGGCCCATTGATATTTTAGACACGGTGAACTTTTGAAATCACGCAACAATAATGTATGGGTACTGCATTAGTCCAAAAATGAATAGCTGAAGACCAGGGGAAAGGGGAAGAACAACAGAGAAGAAATGCAGCGGGAAGAAAGAAACAAGGTGTGAGAGAATGGAGAATTAGAAGAAGAAATATAAAAGTTTGTGTGTTTATGTTGCAGCTACTGAGAGAGCCAGTGTTAATTTATGGTTCATCTTCCGTGTGTGCCATGCTCACTTGCTAACGAACAGGCTTCACTGTGACAGCTACCATCTGTGAACATGAGCTACAAGCCAATTTACCTGCTCTCTGCGCAGCAACACACATATTCAAAGAGCCACTCACCTGCACATCCATACAAACATACTGTACATGAACACTCACACAGATCCCAGGCAGACGCCTTCCTCAGAAACAGACATCAAAGGGCCGAGCGAGCCCAGGGAATAAACAGAAAGCAGTCAGTGTCACAAGTCAATGCATTTCAATATTTTAACTTTGAAGGGAACTGTCGCTCTTCCATTCTCTGTCATTTTCCATCATTCTTTGCTGCTTTCTTTTTCTCACTTTATCTTTATCGTTCCTATTTTTTCAAATGCCCCTGCCTCACACTGACTGTGTTTACATGCACATCATTTTACCGGCTGAAAACAAGTTGGAGCTGGAAATCACAACATGTTTCCCTGCAGTGCAATAACCTAGTTACTGTAAATCTATGTGTAAATGTAATTAACACTCTCCCTAACCCATAACCATATTTTCCAGCCAGTACTGGTAAGTCCAACCCTTAAAATGTGATATTGTCTTGAAAAATGATTTGAACTTAACCTGATTCAGGCCACGACTGTCCTCAGAACGTTTCCCAGAGGATTCAAAAAGTTAGGCCGGAACACACTGTATGCATTGCGTGTGCGTCGAGGCTGCGGAACATCTTGGTTTTCATTCCTATGCAAACGTTAGAGGTATAGTTCGGATTATTTGACGTGGGTTAAGGTTTATGACTATGCATGACTACCTCATGCAAACCCATGTCAAGTAACCAGAACCTTTAGCCCTTATGCCCTCCTTGGGCATTTTTGTAAATTTTTCTCAACTTTTTTTTTTTGATTTGATGATCATTTTGGCTGTGTTACAGCACACATCCAATCATTTTAAGGATTTTAACCCTTTAAATGCCAGTTTAATTATTTGAATTATTAATTATTTATTACAAAAAAACACAAAAAATTAAATATTTTCCATATAATAAATAGGGGGATGAGGCTTTGGTGGTGATTAGAGTCTTGGATATGTCAAAGATTAGCAACAAAATTGATTTGATTGCATTAGTATTTTTTATGTAGTGCCAGATACTCCCTCTGGACACCTTCGTGGCCAAAAATGCCTTATTGACTTCCATTAAAACCACAAATTTTAATCTCACTACCATTACAGTATAAAACCATGCATTCTGTAATGTCTGCATTTCATTTTGAAGAAAAGTAGTGATATTTGACATTTTTACTGTATTCCACCAGATTCAACCATTTTCCCATTGAAGGCCGATGCATGAAATTCTTCTATTTCTACCTGTTATATTATGGAGTTTTTTTTGAAATAAATAATAAAATAATTCAAATAATTAAACTGGCATTTAAAGGGTTAAAATCCTTAAAATGATTGAATGTTTGGTAGTTTTGAGCAAGTTTGAAGTTGTTTAAGAGAATTATGGGAAAAAAATATTGATGTATGATGATTTAAAAGCAGTTTTTTTGTGCGTGTACATTTTTGCCACGAAGGTGTCCAGAGGGTAGTAAATTTGACATGTGCGTTGCAGCTGAGTTGCGTGATCTAGAGATTCAGTGTCTCACCTGTTTTTCACAAATGTTGTTAGGGGTGGGTGCAGACTTGAATTATTTTTTTTTAAAAGTTAACATTTTAGGAGCTGAATGGGGAGACAGTGGTACTTTTGTGATATTTTTTGTCAAAAATAATTAAGAAATTAATTTAAAAAGTAAGTGAAACAATATGATGATGAGACGTACACGTGTAGTATCAACGTTACATGTTCAAATGGGAAATGCATTATTTTTGTTTTTTACCTTGATGAAAACAACAAAAGACAATGACGACTCAGAAGATTTCGACATTGACATCAACCTGCTAAAATGCTAACCATGGCTCAGGGTGAGACATGGAGGAGGAGGAGGATGGGTAAAACGTTATCAGCTAGCTAGCTAGCTCACCTGATGCAACGCTATCATTAAAACCTTTATGTCTGAAGCAGATAGAAACATGGAATAAAAACCTTTTAAAGTTATAAACCTTTGGCTTTTATTTTAAGTCATTGCCTTTACCCTAATGTTCATCAACATTTTTAGGAAAAAAAAAGAGAATAGAGAGTGTTGACAGATGTCCTTACTTTTCCAGCTACATCCACTTTCCAAGACAAAGCCAATAAAAGCTAAAGGTTTAAGCTCTCAAATGGTTTTTATTTCAGATTTCTATCTGCTACAGAAGCTGGGAAATAAAGGTTTTAAAGAACCCTCAGGTTTTAGGAGGTTGTTTTCAAATTATACTGAAGTTTTAGAAGCAGCCCATCCCACCTGGATCCACTATCCAGGATTTGGTTTCTCTGAGTGTTTACCTGAAATTTGCTATATTTTCATTCGATCAGTCAGGAAACAGTCAGTCAATCAGAAGAAGAGAGGCTAGAGCCCCAGAGACGAGCCTGAGAGCTAGGAGATGTAAAACTAGATTGAAATCGTTTTTGGTTCTTAAAACCACAAATATATCTTCTTATGTATCAACACTTCAAATAAAACACAGGGAAAGTTTAAAATCTGGGACCTTTAAAGTGTCAAGAAAAAATGATTAAGAACTGTGGAGGCAGACAGCAGCTCAATATGGGAGATAGTGATCATATTTCAACAAATACTCAGCAGCACCATTTCAGATAAAGCATAAATGCTACACACCATCCAGGGTCTTCAAGAGGACTCCTGCCTTGTGCTGATAATAAACTTCATACACTTCACAAACTTGAGTGTTCACAGTTTGAAAGGTGTGACTCATATCGACACATTGAGTAACTTGACACAACAACATGGCCACTTCACTGTCTGTACTTAAAGCCGTACAGCTTTTGTCCAAGAAGCACTGAAACTATGGGCTGTGACTAGCGACGCGATGAGCGCTGTGACTCAGTCACTCACTGAGGCTTGTGACTGTAAGGACTGTAGGAAGCACTTTTCAGGAGATCCACAGACTGATTCATTTTGCTCTCTACAAAAAACTATTTCATTTGTCTCCGGCTGGCAGCTCAGTGAGAAGGACTGAACAAGAGAACGGGAGGATGCTGCCAAAATGATGATGGAGTGCTGAGTCAATGAAAATGGAAAAAAAAATAAAAAATAAAGATTAGCCAGAGGGAGGGGGAGTGCAGGGTTGGAGTGCAAATATGTGAAGACCAGATAGTCCAATAACCTTTTAGAGGAATTCTCAGAAGAGAGACCAAAAGGTTAAACCACTGGTTTCATGAGGAGTTTGTGGACGGAGCAGAGATATCCATATAAAATGAGGTAGGTGATGCGGCTCACGAAATTAGAAAAAAATTAACATAGAAACATAGAAAATACTGGATCTACATGAGCTGTCTTTGATTTCCTTTCCACAAATGTTACAGCTGTATTTTAGGGTAAACCGTGTTGTTTAATCGCAAACCATATGGCACAGTGCCTTACATAGTATTAATGTCGTTTGTATAGCACAGGGTTTGGCATACTTTTTAAGAGAAGGGGAGCTGTGGAGCAATGAGAACAACTGGTCAGCAAATGTCAGCTCCTGTAGGATAGTTCCAGGTGCTGCTGTTGAAGTTCTTGTGCGCTCTGACATAGATGAAATAGACAGCTTGCAAGTTTGTTCAGACTGCCGTTTCACATGCTCTGGCGCTGCGGTTGCATGCAGTTCCCTCCTATTTCCACCAACCCTATTATAGGCTACACTATACTATACTATACTCCATACATTGTTTTGTTTTTTTTTCTGTAAAAAAAACAGGGACATGTCATAAAGGATGGGGAAACCCAACACTGCAATGATCAATATCTCTATTGTGCCTGGGAACAAATGTTTGATAGGAACTAAAGTTGGAGCGGAGTGGAGTGGAGCACCTCTACATTCCAATTGGTTGGTGCCGAACCGCGCCGACACATCGCTGGAATAATTGGAGTTGTGCATGCTGCTACTTTCTACTACATCTGACAATGGAAACATGTTAAAGGAAAAATATCATTTACATAGAAGTGTTAAGCCCATGAAGTTGCGTCCAGGGGTTACTGACTACTCTCTAAGTGAGAGAAGAGCTTCTAGATGTACGTCTCTCCTGTTATCGACTCACTCAGACGACAGGAGTCTCGTCTGGATTTGACCCCGATTCACCCCTACCGACAATCTGAGGAGAAATCTGACCCTGGACATTGGTCGGTACAGATGTTCAGCCCAGATTATCTGGTAATGTGATCGCTTTACAGATGTCTTAAACCTCCTGAGTTGCTCGTAGGCTCATCTGGCCGCCCCGATAAAAATCAAATACCTTTTAGGATTTAAAATCGGGATGATTGCGTCTGTGATTGTAAAGGACAAAATTATCAAGATGGTAAAAAATTTGCTTGCAACCAAGAAATTCATCACGCAATCAGAATGAGGTTACTACACTTTATCTGGCCGGCACTAAGATCTTGAATCTAACATGCTGCTTATCTGAATTCCAGTTACATTGTCAGATTTAAGGCTCTGTTGTCAGATTTCTTTTAAGATCAAATGTAGTAAATGTAGTCATGTACTCAACTGAGAAACATGATATCTTAATGACAAAATCACATTTTCCATTTGGTTTCATCCAACTTTTAAAAAGGTGGTCTAAACTGGCTTAAAGTCCATGTCTAAAGTCTTTTGCTTTTCCTGCCAGTTGGGAGCTTTTTTTTCCCTTTAAACAAAAACGATATTGGTACCGTCACTTGATCTACCATGAATTTAAGGAATGCTTCTGCATCATGGAGCACACAGTGTGGATATTCATCTTTATAATGTTTTAAAAAGTTAAAGGCTTTAAGCAGTTGTTACTCAAAGCTCTCAAAGCTTGTCTCTGGATTGGGTTGAGTTGATGACAGACAGAACTGAGAGGATTTAAGTTGTGATGAGTCATGTAAAATCTCACACATTTGCTTTTCACAAAACACAAACATAACTCAAATCCCTGTCTCGAGAGGTCTGAACTTTCACTTCCCTCCCGCTGCTGTTGTGTTTCTGCAGCTCAATTACAAAGAGTTATATAAAATGTTTTAATGTTGCGTGTACGTGGCAGCCCTGGAACGCCTTGGTTTTTGCGTCTCATGCCTCACATGCCTGTGTTGATGTTAGAGATTTGGCATCTTGCCTATTTTTCACATTCGAGGCGTCCAGCAAAATTCAGACATAAATAGAGAAAAGACTTGTTGATGTCATACTGACATCATACAAGCAATATAAAACTGACTCCTTTTAATTTCATTGTCTAGACTGAATCTGAATATGTAACAGACATGGAAGAATATAATTATGTATTTTTAACCATTTTAGCAGTTGCATGTGGAGACAGTGGCATTTTAATGACATTTTCTGTCATAAATAAATCAGGAATTAATTTATAATAAAGAGAAATCCAACACTCAAATAACCTGCAAACTCTACGTGGCAGCTACGCAGCCGGTGTGAACACGAGATTCTCTGCGCAGGCCAGCGACGTCAGCCACCATGCTCGCGCAACGCAGGCAGAGTGTTCCCTGGTGTAAGACGAACAAGAGATGACCATATAAGGGACAGTTCTGTATAAAGTAAACTGCATTAATATCAATTCACAAGCTTGCTCTTCCAAGCAGTGGGTCACAGTTGTTATGAACCTGAGCTCCAGAGTTTAAAACCTCAGTTTGTTCAGATGTAAACAAGATTTTTTTGCGGATTTGACTTGCTGCCATACTTGTGGACATGATTTCCCACCTGTGACCACACCAACACCAGAATTTATTTTGAGGAAAAAGTAAAGCCTCCCTCATACTACAGTACTGATGCAGATGTGGACGGCTGTGCGCTTCAATACATACTCCAATCGAAGGTCTGCATGTGCAAGCATGTTCCACATATGGGTATGGACACTAATAAACATGATGGTGACATGATGGTTTGTTATATTTGCCTGAACAATGTCAAAAAAGAAAACAGTGCTACTTAAATAGCAGTTGGCAGTCACAAACTGGTGGATCCTGTAGCAGACAAAGTTTACGTCACACATACCCTCAAGGCCATGAGACTCAAAAACCATGAATTGGCCTTTAGTGGGGATGGCACAGATACCTCCGTTGCCTCTTTGGCTGGCTCTTGGACTGGTAAGGTTAATGTTCCCCAGTAAAGGTCTGTGACATACAGTACATCCAACTTCAGTTCAGCCAACTAATCCAATCACTTGTAACCCAAAGGCAGTGATGACAAATTAGACACTAAATGGTCCAATCAGAGCCTTTAACCTGCCCAATCATCACAAACAAATTATTTTCATACGTACAACATACTGTATACCTGTTTTTCAGTCTGATTGATAATGTCATGATATTTTGTTAAAATAACACTCACACAGGACGGTCACACACATCTATTTAAATAGCAACACTTAATAACAAGCCTAACAGCCATGCTAGTGACTAAAATGTTGTTTAAGTACAGCTAAATGCTAACGTCTGTATGCTAACATGCGTGCAAAAACGATGCTAACATCAACATGTGTTTAGCAGGTATCATTTTTTATCATGTTAGCACTAATTGTTAGCACTAAACATATGGTACAGCTGCCCAGTGTGGCAACATTATACGTCACTTTATTTACAAACTGTCTCTTTCCCCCTATTCTTTATGTCTCTCCACACACACTCATACTGTCTAAAGGTCTTTTATTGTGCAACAAGTGTCTGACTAATGCCTGCGATGGGATCTTGAGGACTGATGTGTGCAGAAAATCTAATTCATGGCAAAGCTGCCCAGAGTCTTGAGGCCTGAGACAAAATACCACAGCAATTAGAAGCTTTTTGGCTTGAGTCTACTGTTTCACCATCCACTGATGTTATATCATGTAAAGCTGGCTTGTTGACAGTAACTCCCCCACCCTCACCCCAGTGGATTTCAGACATCTCTAAACAAGAATCAATCAAGTCCAGCAGGACCGGTGGAGTCTGGAGGTGAGATCAATGCCACTCAGGAGGCAGGGCAGACAGATGAAACTGGTTTGCTGGGCGTAGGAGAAGGCATAGACAAAGTTAGGATCGCTCTGGTGGGCGGTGACAAAGGCAGACAGTTAAAAAGCTTGATCTATGGTACAGTGAGTGTAGGAAACAGCTTGCCTCAACCCTGCGAGGAAAGCAGGTCATTGTCATGCACACTTTCTCTACAAAGACTGAGAAAAACCCACTAGTGATGTGAATTTCACCAGTTTCCTACATATTCTGATTGAAACCATTGTCAGTTGAGATGTAGCAACCAGCAGAGTAACTTTGGTTAGGATTAGTGTATAATATGTAATGCTCAGTCTCATTTCATAGGATAAATCATGATGGGAAAACAAGTCTCATAATTATATTGGCTTTTGGAGCAAATATAAGTTTGGAACATATGTTAAAATTTCAATCAATAAAACACAAAAAGCTCCAGCCCCTGGTCACCCTCTCCCCTCATGGCCAAGAGTATATTTAGTACGGACAGTTTGTTTGTTTTTGAGTTACGAGCCATGAGCTACGCTTTAAGCATTAGAGTTGAATGTTCACCTTACTGAACGTGAATGAGTAGAGTCGCTGGTTTCCCCTGCAGGGACATCCGAAAACTCTGGCACACTGTTGGAGGACTTTGCCCTGCCAGCACTTTAACCCCAGAGCCATTATTGCTCTTCTCACTCTGCTGCTGCTGCATGCCTGCTGCCACACCTCTTATGTGATATGGTAAATTTACTGCACTTATACAGCACTTCTAGTCTTATTGACCACTCACACATCTTAGGCATACATAGGGTTCAGTGACATGCAGACTGGAGACCTTCCAATTAGTGGACACTACCTCCAGGAGGTGGTCCTCCACCTCCTTAGCCACAGCCACCCCACCTGTAGGCTCAGAGTCTGCCTTTCCCGAGGGGAGTGGAAGCTAGAACTGGCACTCCTCACTCCTTGCTGTGCTGGGGTTGATGTTGAATGTATATATTCTGTATTTCATTTTTACATCAACACTGCATCTTTTTTGTAGCAATGACAAACTAATAACTTGTACCTATAATGAAACTAGAGGTACATTTAGATGAATATTGATGAGATGATAGCAGTTTGAAAAGTAATAATAGCTTATAAGGCGGGTTAGGTTCTGTTAACATTAGCTTGACTTTTTTGTTTTTTTTTTACTTTAATTTTTCAAAATCTTAGTATTAATTAAACAGTTGTAAATAGTTGCATATATATGCTATTTACAATCAGTTTAGATTTCCAGCTGGAGAAACCATTAGCTTATAAAGAGGACTGCTAAATGCCATTGTGGCAACAAGATAACAACTGTCATTTTCTCAAGAAGGTTTGCTGTGTCTCCCAGCACAGTCTCAAGAGCATGGAGGAGATACCGGGAGACCAGCTGTGAACGTTATGATGCCTGTAACATCATCCAGCATGACCAGTTTGGCGGTGGGTCAGTGATGGTTTGGGGAAGCATGTCCTTGGAGGGTCTCACAGACCTCCACGTCACATCCAGCGTTACCCTGACTGCTGTTAGTTTCCCGGGATGAAATCCTGAGAGCGATTGTCAGACCTGATGCTGGTGCAGTGGGCCCTGGGTTCCTCCTGGTGCAGGACAGTGCCCGGCCTCATGTGGCCAGAGTGTGCAGGCAGTTCTTGGATGACAAAGGCATTGATGCCATTGACCTAAATCCAACTGAGCCAATTGATTTAAGTGTTGCCTTCATTTTTTTGAGCGGTGTATTTATTCCTCAGGTTCCTAAACAAAAATGTACTTACTTCCTATGTCACAGGAAGAGAACAGAAGATGGATGAGGACTACCAACCTTCCCACATGTGACTTCACAACAAAGTGACTACACCTTCTGTTTTTATAGGAAGTTGCAGTCCAACCGGAAGTTACTGAAATATAAATCCCAACTTCAAAATAAAATCTCTTTTAACTTAGTCTTTGCCTAATCTGTTAAAATTACAATTTCAGTAATTAAAATTCATGAAACAAGATCATCAAACTGTAAGATAAAAACAGCTCACACACACTTTAATTGCCCCTCTTTCTGGTGTGACTTGGCCTTTAGATGGGAAACAGTAATGAAAAGCTTAAATTTATTAGAGTTACTGATGTCCAATTAGTGATGTAATAATAAAGGTAAGATGATGGAAACACAACAGTATTTTGTATTTTGTCAAAATTTCCGGAGGTTGACCAAAACTTGTGTAACTTGTGCAGGAGAGATGAAAATAAAAATATTTAATGATGATTTAGCTTCATGACAGCCGGGCTGCCTCGTTCACATCCAACACTTTGATGAGATATCATCTGTCTGTACAATACTTCACTTTCTCTTATGATCTTAAGCAGCAGCAGCAGCAGCAGCAGCATCATCCTACAGGGAAATGAGCCTCATGTTAATGACAAGTGGAGCATCTCAAGAGAAAAAGACAAGGAGACAGAAAAGAGAATTAAAAGGAGACAAGTGAGGAAAAGAGCAGCTTAAAGAAAATGGCACAAAATGGCAGTCTTATTAAAATGATGCCTTATGTGATGGGGTTCTTGTGCTATTCCCTGCTTGTATCAGTCTTTGTAATTTCACCGCTCTCTCTGCCCACACACACTGCAATTAAGCTGTGTGACTCATAACATATACACCACTATTAAAACTATTTCTGTGGCACTATGCTACACCGCTATTATTTAATATACACTTTATATCATTACTGGGACTTCATTTTGGAAGTCACTGCGAAAATATGCAACTCATTTAAAAAGTAATGTTCTCTTGTGACTGTCTTTTGTAAGTTGTGGTGACTTGTGCAAGATATTATTCATAAACTGTAAGACTTCACTTGAAAATGTGTTGCTAAATGTGTTGAAACGGAGGGTGGTCTAATTTTAAACAGTCTGTAATGAAACAGCCTTTTAGATTCTATTCATCTACTTACTTGTTATGAAGTTAATCAGTCTGTGGCTCTAGTTTTTTCACGTGCCAGCACCACATATATCAAATATCTGTGAGTAAGTGAGTGAGGAAGTTACTCAATTCAGCAAATTCTTTCAAAATGATTTGGTGCAAACAATTTCTATCTGTCATTAAAAATGGCATGTGCAGCAGATCCACGTCAGTTTTCAACTACCAGATTTCCACAGATAGTGGCTGAGGCCTTTATTTACTACAGAAGGTAACTGACCTTTATTTGAGGCAGGTTTGTATCAGAGTTTGGCCTTTGTTTCTAATTCCCTTGATAATTGGTAATACCAGTTCTTGCTTTTGCCATCTGTTGACCCAGCATTATTTTCGGGGTCTCAGTAGAGGCTCATTGAAAATGAAAATAAGAAGACAGAATCAATGTTACACTGAGTGACCCTTGTTAACACAAACACACACATACACACACAAACACAAACACCAGCAGAAGCCAGACAAACTCATGTCTACACACACCTTAAATACAGCGCTTGTTCTGTCAGTTAACAACTCTTTTTCTCTCTTGAACACACACACACACACACACACGCACACACACACACACACACACACGCACACACACCCATATGTTCCCTGAACCTGTCTGGATTGTGCAACTGTTGGGCACTGACCTCTAGCCTCCCTTGTTGCCGGGGCCTTAGCAGGAGTTAATTGCGTAGTAACTGAACATGTCCGGGCATCACCTCATTTCTGCTGACACAGACTGGTTTCCTCTAATACCTGAGAAAAAAAGAGATTTCACTGGGTACAGCCACAGGCAGTGTGTCTATGTGTGTGTCTATGTGTGTGTGTTTATGCGTGTGTGTGTGTGTGTGTGTGTGTGTGAATGGCACATGAATTTGTAATGATGTGAACGGTGCAAAAAGAGGCTTATTGGACACATACCCCCTTCAGACACACACACACACACACACACACATAGACACAACATTGATCCTAGGGATGTTAATCCATGTAGATACTTCATGCCATGCTGACGTCTCCTGTCTCGAAAACATACTTTACTTTCCCTCATCTCTCTATCTATTTCTACCTCTCTTCATCTCCATCAAATGAATATTGATATAATCAACCAGTATCTGAATTATTATAAAATAAATAATAATAAATAGTTCAAAAACCAATTAAACCAATTCAAGAGGGAGCCAAGGTAAAGGATACGTTTTACTGTTGTTGCAGTTCATCTTCTGACATGTCACTGATGCTTTTACTTAATAAAAAATCATACTTAATACAAAATATTGCACACAGTAATTGTAATGGTGCAAATATGCACCTGTCCATCTATTAATGTTTCTTCTATAAGATCTTATACAGCCAAAATGTACTATTAATGTTATACTGTGCAAAATGATGCATGCAACATGATTAGTCCAAGTTGTTGGCATGAGCAGGGTGGAGATGACCTGAATGCTAATATTGTGTTGAGCATGACTGGATTGAATCACCAGTCTTGCAGAGACTGAGAGAGTTGCTCCATTTTAAGATCTGCATTGACACAGTATGAGACAGGGTTAACAACATGAAAATGAATCCATTCTGAGATACTTCAATTTGGGCCATTTTTAGCCCTCAGAGTTTTGTGAGCCAAAAATTTAGGGGCCTTTTATTCACTTTTATTCACTTCAAAGCCCCCAGGGATGGATGCACCAAAATCTCAGCTTCCAAAAATCTGTGATTTTGGAAAATATTATAATATTGTCAGTGGACAGATACCTCCACTCAGAATACCTTAGTATTGCCATTGAATGTGTAGGTGCCGCTACTTAAAATACTTTCACCTTGGGTAGGGATTGTCATTGGAAACAGTAGGTGAACGGGTTCATATCTCCATAATGCTAGAAGGCTCACATTTGGATTATTCTATTCTCTCACCTTAAGGATTTTCACAGTTTCTCCGATTTGCTTCAAACTTGGCACATTGGGAGGTCTGTACCCAGGGATGGAAACTCAAAAGTGTCATATATCTAGCCACTAGCGTTGTGGAGATATGACCCTGTCCACTTGGCACAGGTGGAAAGTGTATACAAGCTCCTTGACCCTGGCATGTTCCCAAGTCTGTGCTCTGTCTTTCCAGGAGCACGAACAATTCCTGTTAGCAGTTGCAGTTGTGAAAGATTGGTCAGTGCTCTACGCCGGTTGCACACGTGGTTGAGAAGAACCATGGGTTAGGAGAGGCTCAATCACCTGGCAGTGATGTCGTTTGAGACGGGAGCTGTGTGTGCCACACATTATAACCGGGTCATAGACTGATTTGCAATGCTCAAACCAAGGAGGTACACTTTAATGATTCCACCCTCTGACAGATGATGGAGACAGACAGACAGCATGAGACGGCAGGTGGTACATTGGTGGTACAGTACATGCACTACACGTCATTAATTGTATCTTTTGTGTGTGTATGCGTGTGTGTGTGACAGAGAGAAGTTCAAATTTAATATTTCAATAAACTTGTGTTAAAATAAATGCACTTAACTGTTTCCACAGAAGCAGATGATGGAAATAGAAAGAGAGAGTGCAGCACATAATGAAGAGAGATAATAGAGAGAGAGAGAGGGAGAGACAGAGAACAGTAAAAGATGAAGTTTTTGAGGTACACATTTACATTTTTCAGTGATTAAGACACGTGCTTTGAATGTAAATAAGGTGCCAGAGTGTAAAAAAAGTATCAAAATAGAGTATGTGTTTTCAAAAATTTCCTGGGGGAGGATGCCCCCGGACCCACATGTCACATGTCTGGGCTAAGCTCCCACTCTCCTCAAACCCTAGAAACGCCCCTGATTATAAGTCAACTGGCAGACGATACAACTCTGTTTTTGAAAAATCTTGAGTAGATCCCAAAGGTAATTCAAATTATAGATTCTTTTCCCAAAGCATCAGGTTTATAACCGAACTTAACAAAATGTGAAATATTAGCTATACATGACTCCCATCTTATGGCAGCATATGGTATCCCAATTAAATCTACGGTCAAATATTTAGGTGTACGTGTTACAAAGGACACTAAATTATGTGAGACTTTAAATATATGGGATAAAATGGATGAATGTTAGTCAAGGTTAGATAGATGATGAAATATTGATCTTTCCCTTTTTGGTCACATTTATGAAAACCCAAAATGGAAAGTCCATCAAGATGCATTTATCCAACTTGTTCTCTCTCCATATCTAATAAAGCGATGAAGACCATCAATAAATGAAACTGACTACATTTGGAAAAGAAAATCGCATTACTTAAAAAAAGCTACCATTGTAAGAAGTCATGAAGATTGGCGGTCTAGAGGCCATAGACTTTGACTGTATAAATGCCTTCTCTTAAAAAAATTATGGGCTAACTTTTTAAAATTACCTTTATCTCCAAAAGCAAAAGAACTTCACTTCAAAGTGTTTAATGATTTATACCCTTCAGGAGAACGTTTAAGACAAAGGTTCAATTTTGATAAAGCTGTACTTTCTGTGAGGAAGAAATAGAAACTACAGATCATATATTTTTCTTCTGTCGTTATAGTAACACTTTCTTGTCTGTTATGTATGATTGGATAAATTCCAAAATTCCTTCCCTTTCAGTGTTTACTAGAAATAATATTACATTTGGAACCATTATAGATGATAAGAAAGCTGAATATTTATTAAATACATTATTTAGTTTAGGAAAATTCTTTATCCATCAATGTAGATGTATTAAGACATTAATGATTTTTATGAAAGAATTAGATATACTGCAAATCACTAAACTGTATGGGGAAAAAAGCACCAAAAAAACTACTAAATATGATTAATTCCTTTCAAATATTACAAAAGACATACAGGGGTTATGACCCAGAGGTCATTTGGAGTACTCTTCTGATGTGTAATTTGTGTGTGCTTTAATGTGTGCTGGTGTTGTGGATATCTCTCTTTCTTTCTAGGGTTCCTGCTGAGGTGTGTGTGTGTGTGTGTGTGTGTGTGTGTGTGTGTGTTGGGATGTAGGTGTGCAGGGGCTGATTGAATGATTGACTGTGTGAGTTTGTAGGTTGTTCCAGGGAGCTGATTGGTGCCAGCCTCCAGGCTTGCAGTTTTAAGGCCGGCTTCTTCCAGCTTCTGCAGGGGCTCATCTCTTTCCACTTCCAACCAGCCTGCCAGCCAACATGTTCTGATATTGTATATAGTTGCTCATGTGAAATGTCAGCCCAGGTGCCGTAGGGGTGGGTAGCAATTTTGTTTAACCTCATTTTCTCCTGTTTTTTGTTAGATTAGGAGTTAGGTTAGTGGCTTGTTGTTTTGTTCCTCTTTTGTTTGAGTAGGTAAGTTTAGGTTCCTTAGTCTTAGTTACTTCTGTTTGTTATTTTGCTGTTAGTCCACCCTGAAGAGAAAGAAATCTTGAATAAAAACCCTAATGGGCTGTAATTCCTTGTGGCTGGTGGCTCTTGGGAGCTGGGAAGAGGGGAGTCTCTCAGCATCCATGTTACGCCAGGGTTTCCCCTAGGCTGGGTCGTTGTTTTTGTTTTGTTGTTTGATTTTTTTCTTCCTTATTTCTGCACTCTGTTTTCTTAAGAACCTTACACTGATGTTAAACTTGGCATATATTGTTGTGCACTTTCTACTTAAAAAAAACAAAAAACAAACTGATACTGTAACTACAGGAAGTAATTTTACTGTGGTACTGCAACTACAGAAAGTACTTTTATTTATGATGTGACTACATGAAACACTTTTTCTTTATAGGAGGTGCTTTTACTGTGATACTGTACTCTTGCTCTTACACTGATGGGATATTTTGACCCTGTGGTACTTTTACTTCAATAAAAGTTTACAACAAAAAAAATATTATGTTCCTGCAGAATAAAAAGTGTAATACTGCATAATACTTACTCTTCAGCCAATGGAGGACAACAACACACCAGGAAAATGATCTGAAAAAATGACAAATGTTAAAATATTATAACACCACAAATTATGCAAATTCACAAAATGAAACCATACATAAATCAGATGTAAAACCTGTTACACCTTGTCATAGCATACTTGTCACTTTCTGTAATGGAAAATGTTTAAAAATGGGTAAATATGATCTATGATTAGTTTGATTTATTGATATTATAGGAACCTTTTGAATGAATAATTGCATAAACGTGTAAATACTCAAAAGGGCTTTTTAAAGTGAGGAAATCATTCAACATGTTTTTTAAGCTTTAAGGACTCATTTTGCTCTGTCACTTAGCATGTGACCTGATATGGTCCAGTTTAGAACTGGTTCAGCTAAACTGGTACTTTCAGGGTTTTCAGGCACAGCTACTCTAAATTTAGTTTTACTGCTGTGCCAAAATAACAAGATTCAGAAGCACAGCTAAATGACAGCTTAACCAGGTGTTATGTGAAGGTCTGCCCAAACCTGATTATTATGAGGAATGGTTCTGTTGGAACAATATACATATGTTATACATATGTTTCATCATATTTTGGGTCTTGTCAGTTTGTATTATCACAAACAGTTGTCTCCTTTCTCCGTACAATACACTTCCACTATAATAATCAATTAAATATATTACCCTGCATACAATTACAGTGCAAATTGGTCATTTATTACATCAATAATTACTTATTTATAGCTTCACTGACTGAATAATTGGCACCTGCCTGCAATACCGATAGACCCGCAACAAGCCCCATTTGCCTAATGGTTGCTAAATGAATTCAGTTTGTCCAGACAAATCAGCCTCAGACCCAGCACATTATAGACAGAACTTTTGCTTGTGTATTTTCTCTTACCTTGAGAACAAAGCTCCACATCCTCAGGGGCCAGCCTCATTGGTGAAGCTGGTTCCATTATTCATGTTGACTGTGCTTTTCTCACAGCAGACATTTCCAACAGAGACAGTCCCATGGAACTCAGTAATAGAGCCTGACTGATATTCAGTTTCTACTTAAAGCATGTTAGTGGGGTTCAAAACTAGGCCCCACAGAGAGAGGAAAAAATGTACATGTATGTACATGTAAGCGGTGCCAGTCATATATAATAATAAGCATAATGTACATTTCTATTGCTTTAATTAATAAAGTAAAAAATATAATCATGCTTTTTTGAAGCAATTAGCCCCCGAAAGGCAATGGTTTACAATGACTTTAGAACAGCAATGGAAAAAAAAAATCTATGATAACTCAAATTAGCAAATTTCAACAAGTGATTTTGAGCTAATTTGATCCACCTCAGCACAGGTGGCAGCACGGGGCCAAGCTCAGGCCCCTGTGTTGCCAATCTGCTTTACTGGTGACCTTCAGCATGACATTGAATCCTTACCAGGTTGGGGCACTATTCAGTAGCTGACCCTGCGCTCTTAATGCAGGGCAAGAAAAATTACAGTTTTGCTACAATGACATTACTACAACAGATCTACAGGTGACATACTAACCTACAATTTATGGAGATTTTTCCAAAGAAGAGCCACACTTTAAGATCGTCAGTGACTGGCAATTAGTAATCTACCTACAACTCTTAAACTGGATTCTTTTGAACCAACTTGTTGCTCTTCACAGAAAACAAGATATCAAGTGAACTATTAGCAATCAACTGTGAGCAAGCCAGTGAAATATACCTAGGCTATAGGTCACTTATCAAGCAGCAAAGACAATCCAGATTAAGCCTGTTTGCAGCCTTGCATGTCGTGAATAATCAAAAATGTGGCAAATGTGCAATAAATAATGGTATGTTCAAAGTAACGTTGAGAGTCACAAACTCAGATTGTTTTAAATTACACTCTCAAAACCGATTGTCATTTCCTCCATTTGTCTGGTAGAAGATTAAAAACACAATAAAAATAATGAAAACAACAGACAGTTAAAAAGAAAACAATGAAATTGTCTGGTCTGGCTTAATCTCCACTGCTTCAATCAAGAAAAAATGAAATAAACTTGATCATCAAACAACAACAAAAACAATCTAGAAATTTAATTTTCTTTCAAATAAATGGAGCCCTCTGGCAGGCTGCCTCTTGCTGGCCACGCCATTGCCAACCTCCAGCGTACCATCTTGTGAGAGTTGTTCTGCTGTTCTGACAGTTTCTGCTGGCAGCTCTCTAAAATGTTTTCCTCTCTCTAGTAGACATGTTCATTTACATTTACATTTGAAAAAAAAAAATTCTCCAGCCTCAAAAAAATCTAAAAAATTCATATATAAGAGTTGTTTTTTTTTTTGTTTGTTTGTTTTTTGTTGTTTTATTTTTGCAGCTTTTAAAGGTCCCGTAAAGTCTAAATGTAGATGTCCTTGTGTTGTTTGATTATAAAGGTCCAGGTTTTATATTAATACTGTGAAAGTATCAAAGCCTCAGTCCACAGAGAAATGCACACAGCCTGTATTCAGAAACTGAGCCTTAAAACCAGCCATCGACCTCTATAACTTTGTGATGTCACAACAAAGCATTCACCACTCTCAGCCATGCCCAAGCCCCGCCCAGCTGGACCCACTATCCAACCTTGCAGTATTTGGTTTCTCTGAGTGTTAACCTGAAACTGCTATATTTTTAATGGATCACTCAGAAAACAGTTAGCCAATCAGAAGAGAGGCACGGAGCCTCCTCGCTTCTGATTAGTTCAGTTTTCTGACTTGTTGTTACGAGAGCTCCAGAGAGAAGCCTGACAGAGGAGATGTAAAACTACACTGAGATGTTTTTTGGTTCTTAAAACCACAAATATGCAGTATCTTCTGATGGTTCAAAACTTAAAATAAAACACCACACAAGTATAAAATATGGGACCTTAACTTTTGGGGGTGTTTGCAAGAAACTCAAATGCCACTTAGTGTCTTAATGTTTTCAGAACCTCTTTAAGTCCGCCACAAGGGGGTACCACAAATGCGAAAACTTTATATCTCTTCAGTGACCTCAGGAATTTTAGCTGATATCTAGTCAACTAAGCATTGCTAAGGATCTGGCAAGCACAGCCCTGATCGTTCTAATTTTGACTGCCTGAGCAGGTGCTTTATAACTCACTAAATTTTAATTTAATATCCATTGAATAGCATCATAATGCCTAAAAACTAATATCTTTTTTCTGATCTTAAAAACCACCATCCAAAAGAAGTAAATACTTCACATATGATTCAACTCACCCTGTGTCTTCTGTTGTTGAGAGCTTTGGCCATCCAGAGGCTTGAACTCCCACTGAACTCCCATTTGAAATTTTCATAATATCAGTTGCAGGCTGCTATCAACATAAAGACACTTTTGTTTTATGAACCCACTTTGCATAAAATGCATGTCAATAAATAAATGAAAGAGATTGTTCATCCAAATCACATAATTATTAATTATATAACAGATGCTTTCCACCTTGGAAACTAATTAGTCTGATTGTTCTGTCTAACAATGTCTCTGCCCACGGTTATTGTGGTCACACTGCACAGCTTGTATTTTTTATGCATCTTGAAAAAGTCATTAGAATCAAGCTGGTGACCCAGTGTATGTACTCTTACAACATCTTATAAGGCAACTTCAAGGCAATACATATTACTCAAAACTAATTTAAGAAAAATGAATTCACTCCTTATCAAAGAAGCATCAAAGTCATCCTCATCCATTATTGTCTTTGAAATGGCTTTGGTCACAGACAAATTGTCCTCTGAGACGTATTAGGAATTAGACTAAATTAGACAACATTAATGACTTGAATGGAAACCTACTCTTTATCCACACTGTATCAGGTCTTTATGAGTGAAACTGCAGTAAATAAAAATGTATACAACTACCCACAATCCTAAAGGCATTCACCTTCCAAAAATGATATAAATAACTTATTTTGCATTGCAATGTAAAAACTAAAAACATCGAAATGCTAATTAGGTCACATGTTAATTCTGAGGACCTGCTCTTGCCAACAGGGGGAGATGTATACAAGGGGCAATCCTATCCTCCAACCTCATTATTTCTTTCTTTTTCCCACTTAGTGTGTCCTTATTTGATTAAAACTTAGCAGTTGATAAGACTAAGTATGTCTTCATGACATGATGAGCTCAGGACACATAGGTTAAACTGAGAATACCATTCTACATTTCTTACACACTAATGTGTTGCAGCCAAGTTATCCACAATAATGTGAAGGTAACTGAGTGGCTCATCCTCCCTTACATTAACCTTTGTAATGTCTTCACTTTTGGGACTCTGGTATCCCTCGGGTCAAATTGACCCGGTTTTAAAAATAAAGTTTTACTTCATAAACCATTAACATATATCGTGTTTATCTCAATTTCAAACAATAGAGATAACGCATATGTTTAATGATTGCAATCAGTCTCTACTAGAACACAATTAACAATGGAAGTGTGATTTGATTTTTGTCATAAGGTTATAATTGATGTTAAAAATCCACTTTAACTCAAGACTTGGGTGTCATAAATCATGATTATCTTGGAAAAAATGAAGTGAGACAATGTTTTCATTAACATTTATTATTTTGAATGCAAACTCTTAATTCATCAACTTGAACTTCAACAGTCAATCACTTTTATCTTATGAAGATGCAGATGAACAACTGAGGCATAAAACAGGGGGTGGTGCTTGGGAAAAAGACAGGCATGCCTGTTTATAAAACACATGCATCACAAAATTTGGCAGTACGTGTACCACAGATGTACTTTTTGCAATTTCTGCATGTGGTTTGTGTCTTTGATGGTCCACACACCTTGCATCGCTCCCTCTTGCCACCGCCTGCAACCTAGAATAATGAAAAGACTATTAGTTCAGGATTTATATTATTTCTAAAATCACACACACAAACACAAAAACAAGCACACCACACAACTGCAACGGGACACTTACTTCATAAACTTGAGGTTGTGGTCGTGTGAAGTGTGCAGGCGGGACAGCTGGAGCCACTGCCATTCTCTTCACTGTGGCTAGAGAAGCTGGGTTCCTGGGCACATGTTGTCCTCCTTTGGATGTGCGGTGTCACCGGTGCCTTGCCTAGCTCCTCAAGGAAAAGTCGTCTTCTTTGGAGCTTCCTTTGGTTCCAGTCTGGGTTGATTGCCATCCAGATTGTAAATGCATTATAGGCTGAGACATCCAGTGTGTGTGCGTGCGTGCGTGTGCATCTGTGTGTGTTTGTCTGTGTTTGTGTGTGTGGGCATGTTTCTGTGTGTCTCTGTGCATGCGGGTCAAACTGACAAACTTTGTAGATGTTTATCACAGGAAATAAGCTAAGGCCATTGAGTTTCAGTTAGAAAAAAATTATACTTGTACCATTTTTCTTCTTGTAAAATTTTGAAACAGGTCAATTTGACTCAAATACCATACAAGGGTTAAGTCTCTAGATGTAGGACATGTCGTCTCCAGTGCATGTCATCCGGAATCACAGGGAGCACTGGAGCGATGTCACCAAACTCTGAAATCAATGCTGCGTAAGTATTGTTTGGAGGTGGACAAAAGCTGGGATGAAGGTATTAATTTGGCCTCTTTGCATCCCGTGAGTCAGTGCAGGAATCCTTAGGATTTACTCCAGCAGAACTCGTATTTGGTTATACTGTTCGCAGTCCTCTGAAGAGGTTTAAGGAAAAATTCCTCTCAGCAGAATCCTCCGCGGAGGGTAACTACGTGAGCAGATTCCATGACCATTTACATCACGCTTGTGTGTGTCTGCACAGAAAGTGCTGGCTAGCTCCCAGGTGGAGATGAAAATTCAGTTTGACCATTGTAGCCCGACATTTCGAAGTTGGCGCTAAAGTGTTGGCTCTATTACCCACCCCTGGCTCCTCTCTCTCTGCGTGCTTCTCCGGACCACACAGTATCCACCAGAAGCTGAGAGATATAGATTATGTCATCAGCACTCCTGACAGAAAGCGATAAACTCAGAGTCTGTCACATAAATATGTTAAAGCTGTATCATTCTCAGGATGATAGGATTGGCTCTGCGGTCCTGACAAGTGGCTGCTCTGCGCTCGTTGTAACCAAGGCTTGTCCTGATGATGAAGATGGTTTATCCGCGCGCTCTTCCTCCACACAGAGTGCACGGTCGCCAAATTCAGAGATGCTGGAAAAGTTGCCACGTCAGCTCAGCTAACTAGAAATTAAACAACAGCATGATATTATAGCTCTAGTTGCAGAGTTTCAATGTCTGTTTGGCGATATTCCCACTCGAACCACTACTACTAAGACATGACATAGACGTGAGGGGTGCCAAACCAATCAAACAACACCACTACTGGGTAAATCAGATAAAAAGAGATCTGATGATATTACTGATTTCAGGAAGGTCAATGCAGTCACCGTGCCAGATTCATATCCATTGCCATGAATGGAAGATTGCGTGGATAACTTGGGCTCTGCCAAATTCGTCAGTAAATTAGATTTACTTAAAGGTTATTGGCAGGTGCCTCTGACGGAGTGCGCATCACAAATCTCTGCCTTCATAACTCCAGATTACTTTTTACAATTACACTGTTGTGGCTTTCGGGATGTGCAACGCCCCCGCTACCTTCCAACGATTGGTAAATACTGTTCTGGCTGGCGTGACCAACTGCAACGCTTATCTGGATGAACTGCTTGTCCACTCCGCTACTTGGGCTGAACACCTGAATACGTTAACCGAAGTGTTCAGCTAACTTGCGAAAGCGTCGCTCACTCTGAATCTGGCCAAATGTGAGTTTGGGAAGTCACCGTCACATACTTGGGCAGGCAGGTTGGTCAGGTCTGTCCCATCGAGGCGAAAGTTAGTGCCATTGCTGAATTTCCTGTTCCAACCACCAGGCATGCATTGTGTCATGTCCTGGGTATGACAGGCTACTACAGAAATTTCTGTAGGAACTTCTCTGCTGTTAACCCACTGACTAATCTCACCAGTCCTAAGGTCGACTTTAAGTGGACCCCAGAGTGTCAACATGCTTTTGAGAGTGTGAAAACTCTCCTGTGTCACGCTCCAATACTCTCTGCACCCTATTTCGCTCGACTGTTTAAGTTGGAGATTGACGCAAGCGCAGTAGGATCTGGGGCTGTATTGATGCTGGAGGATGCGTGGGGAGTAGAGCAACACTGTAAGTACTACTTATTGGTCTGACCAGGCTGGGACCAGTCCCAGCCTGGTCAGATGCGTACATGAACTGATGAAGCCTCTTGGATGAGAGGTGAAACGTCTTCCCAGACAAATAATCAAGTCCAGTTGTTTTTTTTTTTTTTTGTTTTTTTTTCCGATTTAAACTCCTTTAGGATTTAAGGTTAGTTGTAACTCAATGTTATAGCTATATCACCTTTGGTAAACTATGGCAAGAAGTTACCTCTCTTATAAAATGAAAATGAATTTCAGAGAACATCTGATTCACAGAATGAGGCATTGAGTAAGAAAAACAAATAGGAGCACACAGAAAGGCTGCTGTCCAACCTTGTGGACAAAAAATTAATGTCAGTCTCTTTCCTGTATTATAGATATGTTATGCAGTATGGTTGGAAACTGTTTCATCCAACATAGAATTATATTGAATAACTTTGCACAAATTTACCAGACATTTCTCGCAATTTATAATGCTGATACACAGGGTGGTTGGGCTGATGTAAGCAACCGTGGGTAGACAGATGTGGTTACAGCCAGCTCTGCATCTCTTGTATGTTGCTTGCGAAATAACTCATGAATCGCTGTACTTTCCCTAGATAACTTTCGAAGGAATGCCAAGGTGAGGGGGCCAATTTTCTATATACTTCAATTTGAAGTAGTAACTAACAAGTCACTCAGTGGTGTGAAACAGAACTCTGTTAGAGTTATTCGTCTTTGCATCTATGGGGTTTGTAAAATTTCCCTTTTTTGACCTATAAATTCGAAGCAGACAATAACTGATGAATAACATATGAAGGAAGTAGTCTTGTAGGTTTGTTTTACCTTCATGCTGCGTTTCTACATTCTTTTTAGTTGGCAGGTATCATCATTTATTCAAGGTAAGAGACTTGACTAGCACCTTGATTTTTCTCTAAAGGGAACAATGTGATTTTAAAGAGATCAATATAAAACATTAATTTGATGAACCAGGTCATTTACATTGTCGAACTTAGTCAAGCTGCTACATAATTAGCTAACAAGAGAACAAAAAAAAATATCAGTTGATCCCTCACTAATGAAAGATGATGTTTTTTGATTAGAGAGGTGAGAGAGTTGGAAGGTAAACCCTTAGTGAAAAAGAAGCTAGATCGCCAGAGGAGAGGAGGGTCGTTTGTGAGTTTTCACAGTGAACTGGGGAGCCCCTGGCAGGGATGGGAGTGTAAGCAAGTGCCACTTTCGAAGAGGGCTCCACAACAGGACGAGTCAAAGCGAATGAACCCTGCTGTACATCTTTTAAATGATGACTCCCACTTTTCCCTTACGGAAAAAATACTCAAAGTCTGGCTGGCAGGCTGTGACTAAGAAAAGTGTAGTCCAGTGTTGAACCCACCTTATGGTATTTCGAATACTTGCTTGCTTACCTGGAACCGTCATCAACGAGAGTCAGTGATGCTTGAACAAACTCTTAGACTCCAAAGTCTTAATGTTAACAAACTTGAAGTCTCACTCAAAAGATGTGTTTGAGTACTATCCTGTATGACAGAGGTATTCAATTGAAAGGTCCAAATACTCAAAATTCCCTCGAGCAAAGGTTAATAATAGGATGATAATATATAGTATAACAATATATATATATATACTCTACTCAATGTAATTTTTACTTAATGTTCTTTTAGCACAACGAAAATAACAGCTGTAATATGTAATAACAACATAACTGTGGGCTTTTGAAAAATTATAAGAAACTGGTTAATTTTACAAAATGAAATAAGTTTAGCTTGATTTTCCATTTTTTTTCTTTCTTCATGATTTTTTATTATGATTGTTGGTTAACTGCAACAGTTAACCAACAATCTCAACATTTTTTATAATAAACAATCTAGATACATCTTCACAACAACCTCTTTCTCTTTTTCTCTCTCTCCTCTTTCCCACTTTCCCCACTTATTTGTCTGACGTCTCCCCTGTGTCACACAACTCGATTCGCAATGATTCTCCGAGTTGCGTCACATGAGCAGGCTGCAATGGCTAGAAAAGCTGTATCTGTTATAATAGAAAAGTTCAAAACTGAATAATTCTCAATAATTTATAGGTTATGCGTACGGGTCTGGATAGGACGGCGTGTGGGTCCAGATCCGTATCACGGTCCACCTTATCAGTGACCTCTGCTGTATAAGGATTGAGAGTTGGCTGAGGTAAATAATCTAAATGTATTTGGCATCCAGTTGTTATTGAATGTATTTTGTTGGTTTTGCAATGAAAAATTAGCAATTAAAATGATGTGTTTACAATTTGTCATATTGTTGTAACAAACACATATGAACAAAAGATTGAGCTATATGATGTAAATAACCTTTCAAATAATGCTGGAAGCTGTATATTTCATACTGTATATTAAGCTGTAACATGGACAATATGCAATGCATATAACATACACACAGTCATACCAACAGCTGCTGTATAAATCATGTTAGAAAAGCACTAGAGAATGAGAAATAATGAAATACAAACAAGATCTTTATGAATCTTTAAAACACCATGGCTGCATTTTCTACCCTCAGCTGTAATGAGGTTTTTCCAACATCATACTGCATTAGCATGATCTCTACTGACAAGACACACACACTCAAATAAGTGTAGCCAGTGAAGCGTGGACATGTACGTTCACAGATGCTGACCCTCCGAATGTCACAAATAGGAGGAAATACACACATCGGTATCAACACAAACAGAAGGACACATTCGGCTGTGCTGTGATCACTAGCGTGAGTTACTCTGCTGTAGAGTCCATTTGCTTACGTTGTAATTTGAGTGACACTGGAAGATTGTAGTGAATCACGGAATAGAACGCTGTTGTGTGTCTGTGTGTGTGGCTTGCGTGTGTGTATGTGTCTGGTGACAACAAATCATTCAAATAAAAGTATAAACAAAGGGTAGCTGTTACATTTATTCTTTTCCTATTTTCTTTATTTCTACTCTATACAGTATATTATGTATTTGTTCTATGCCTCTGCTACAGCCACAGCCTGTTCTTGGGTTGTCCGTATGTCCATCTCATTCTCGTGAACGTGAGATCTCTGTAACGCCTTGAGGGAACCTCTTAAAAAATCCACAAACATCCTTTTTGGGCTCAACGATGAACTGATTAGATTTTGATCATCAAAGCTCAAAGTCACAGTGACCTCACTAAACAAGTTTTTGGCTTTTTGAATGTGATGTCTGAAGACCAATTTGAGGGAATTTCTGTAGATTTGGGACATACATTCATTTGGTCTCAAAGATGAACTGATTAGATTTTGGTAGTCAAAGGTCAAAGTTCAAGGGCACAGTGGTCTCACGTTCTTGTGAATGCGATATATCAGAAATGCCCAGAGGGAATTTCATTAATTCTGCACAAACATTCACTTGGACTGAAAGATAACACACAAAAACACCTCTCGTCGTTATTCCTGTTTATTTATTATGACCATATTTCCTGCAACCAGGCTGATTGGTGGAGGTGGTAATTCTAGTTTAAATAAATCCAAATTTGAGACAAAACATACAAGGTGAACAAGGAGAAAATCTTGATGAGTATTGAGAAAACAAGTCATTATTTAAAAGTAAGTTCAAACATGCATCCTTTTTTGGCAACTTGACTTGCCTTTTTGCCTTATCCAAAGGTAGGTGATGCATTTTCTTCTGATTTTCTTTTTTTGTTTGTTTTTCAGCTTTAATTCTCTTTCGTTTTTATTTTTCCTCTCCAGTCTTACTGGTTTTCCTTTCATACTTTTGTTTGTTTCTACTGTCTTGGTGTGGCCTCTTAGGATGGAGGAATATGTCTTTCCGCATTAGGTGTTACCACTGGTTAAAGAAGTAACACTGTTTGAGGATGCTCCACTGGAGCTGCTGGAGCTTCTGCTGGTCATTCAGCCACAGCCAATCCTCTGGTAAGTTTTCGGGAGACTGTGGGTTTGTGTTTAGAAAAGTACTGAGCGGGGCTCTTCTCTTGCCCTGCATCTTTTTTTTTTTGGATTCTCTCCAATTCATCCTGCTTCCTTTTCGGAAGCAAGTTGATCTCAAAGTTTTCCACTGTCTCATAAGCCTTCTTTTTTTACACCTGTTTTAGAAATTCATACACAATATATTGCAAGAAAACAAAAAAAAATTGAATTTTCTACATATTTTCTCTGTACTTTGCAAAGGTTTTACAGGTGAAAGGTGGATATCAAGCCATTATCACACTGTGAAGGTGATGGAGCAGACAGAGCCTAATGGAAGTGTTGCCACACATTGTCATTTCAGTCATGACATGATTCCTCACAGCGTTTATTTTCTCTTCATCACTATATCACTGTAGAACAAAACAGGCCTGAAAAATAAAACAGTTTTTGGACACAGACTCCACTTTGTTGGCGTTGCATGTGTGACAAGTTGTGTTTATTGTCAGAATAGTCGGAGCACTTCAACTACTTACTTGTGGATAAACAATTCTGACATGCCCTGGCTCTCAACAGACCCACTTAGTTCGGGTGTGTGTACAAAAAGAACTATGCCTCCATAAACTGCAGAGCTCTGCATTATTGATAAGGCTGGGATGACACTGTGTGCTGGTGGAGGTTCACATTTTAAATCACTGATTCTAGTGTTGATGTATTAATCTGTTAGATTTGCATGTTGCACCTTCATTGCAGAGCATCTGCTATACACTTTCAACATATTCATAAACTACCACCTGTGTTGTTTCGCCCTGTTTTTTGTCGGAAATATTTAAATGAGAAGTGATTAATGAATTTGTCAAAAAGCTTAGATCTTTGTACTGAGCTGCTATTACATATATATGTAGTACATTCAAAGTTCTTGCAATTTCCTTAATTGACTGAGCTTCATGTCTTCAAGTAATGATGGACTGTTGTTTCTCATTACTTAGTTGAGAAGTTCATGACATTAGTACAGTTATTCAATAGGGCTATTTATTGTACACCTACATTACCACAACCCAACTGATGGTCTGAAATGCATTAAGAAGGCAAGAAACTCCACTAATTAACTTTTGACCATGCACAGCTGTTAATTGAAAAGAATTCCAGGGATGAACTTATGAAGCTCGTTAAGATAATGCCAATATTGTGCAAAGCTGTCATCAAGGTAAATGGAGGCTACTTTGAAGAATCTAAAATATGAAACATACTTTGTTTTGTTTTGTCATACTGTTCTGGTTTCCTGGCTGCTGCTGGGAAGTGGAGGAGCGCTTCCAATACACTGAGCCTCGCCTCCATTACAGCATATAAACTACTTTCATTACATGTATCATTGTTACTTTATTCATTGTTATTTTATTTTTACTTTATTATTATATTATTATTATTGTTGTTGTTATAACTAAATGTAAGTTACACGGAGCAGAGAGAGCAGGAGAGGGGGAGGGAGAGCGAGAAGTCATTGCCAACTGCTAAAGAAACAAGCAGGTCTGACTAGCATGAAAACAACATTAACGCCAGGAACCGAATATTAGACAATACACTTACTGCAGCACAGCAATAAGCTCTGTTAAGAAATAATGGGTTTCTGCCCACTAAAACGCTAAAGGGCTTTTATTTTTGAATGGTTGAGGTCAAGTGGGAGCAACTGAAAACGAGGCTTCATACTAAAATACCGCTATGACCAACTCTACATATCCAAGAGTTAGACATAAAGACCTGCCTCTAATAAAAGTCTGTGACCTTCTGGAGTTGAAGTAAAGAAAGACTAAACTATTGTGGATCCAGACTTAGGCTGTGAGCTGTGTGAGAGACACAAAATAAAGATATTCTTCTAACTTTTTCTCTGAGTGATCATGTTACAGTAAATACAGCTGAAATCACAGCTCAGTCTTTGTCTTTAACTGATGTGTCGATGTCACAGTTATAATAAAAAAGGCTAGGTCAAAAACTAGTATATGTCTGGACCACCTATTGTCTGATTTAAATGCCTAACTTAAGGTGAGAGAACCCAACCTTAACAGTCTATGATGTTAACTATAGCAAACAAAAGTGAGGCCTGTAAACCGTAGGTACATAATGATGGTACTTTCCAGTCAATTTTCCTGTCTTTTTTCTCTTGTTCTCTCTCTCCACCAGCTACATTTCCGTCCAGATAACAGAGGAAAAAAAACATAAACAGGCGAGTCGTGTTTTTCTCTCTGCAATTGGCTTGTTATTTAATCGCTGTCTTTAAATTCCATTCAATGACTTTATTGCCGGTATTACAATGCAAATTGCTAAGCAGTAAACAAAATGTAAATCGTATGCATTAGTTTGTTTCTATAGGTTTGTCGGAGCAGTGAAGCGGGGAGGAGGAGTGGGAAGCAGATTAAGCTGTGTGTGTAGTGGCACCTAAACCGGGGAGAATGACTGGAGAGAAGAAAATGAGAAGTAGAAGGGAATGAGGAACCAATGCTGACAAACAGGGATCAACTTTTCTCTGCTTAAAAGTCCTCGCATTCATTTTAATGGGGCCAGTCACATAGATTTCGTTTATATAGCGCTTTTCTAGTCTGAACAACCCCTTTAAGAAGCGCTTTACACAACACGTCACTTCACATTCACCCATTTACACACACATTCATACAGATACACACGTATCTCTATCACACACACACTCTCTCTGGTAGATCAGGAGCAATTTGGGGTTTTTCAAGGTTTATATGAGATGTAGTCGTATGTATCGGTGTTATGTATCTGTCTTTTGTGAGAGGGTGAAAAGGGAAGTATAGTGGCTATTAATGATGTAATATGAAGGGAGAATAGGGAGAATGTAATGAAAAAATTATATATGTATATATATATATATGTTTATATACAGGATGTGTGTGTGTGTGTGTGTGTGTGTGTGTGTGTGTATACATGATATCCTGCTAATGTAATAGAAACAAACAAAAATAAATAAATCTCAAACAACAAAAAATATAATAACATGATATTATAAAATGTAACGAAATGTAAAATAAAATAGTGTAGAATAATATGTTAATAGTGTGGTGCATTATGACAGAATAGTATGTATTATTTATATATTATAATAATTCTAAACATGTTATATTCAAATAATATAATATATTATATTACATAACAATTAATATCATATTACAACGTGAATTTATGAAGCGATGGGTGTTGACCTGCAGACTGGAGGGAATTGAACCACCAACCTCCCAGTCAGTGGATGACCTGCTCCACCTCCCGAGCTTCACTACGGAAGATGTGGTGGTGTGAGAGAGAGCAGGCGCATGTAAGAAGAAAACAGGAACTGGCACAAGATTCCTGAGCCCTCTGAACATCTGTGGAAGATGTATTTTAAGTCAGATGTTAAATGTGTGTGTGAGAGAGAGAGAGAGAGAGAGGCAGACAGAAGAAAAAACCAATGGACTGCCTTATACTGAATATATATGCAGATTTATTCTCACAGGCCAAACTTGCTGCGACTTCATCTTTCTGTTTGTGTGATTTTTGAATTTGAAATTGAAATGTGTGCAATGATTGAAGTTTGGAATATGTGGTTTGGTTTGCATGTTGTGTGTGACCCCTGATTGCTCAGCAGGAGAAAGACATTTATATGGAAATGAATTGTACACGGTAATCATCCTGGCATTTATGTAATTGTCGCTTGGCTGGAAAAACATTTTTTTTTACTTTCACTTGATGTCATGGCTGTCAACACTAATTTTGTGCCCATTTTGTATATAGCGGGCCTTATTCGTTTGGATTGTTAAAACTAACCTATGTAATTAAATCCACAGCCTGAAATAAATCCATAGCTTCCTGTGAGAGACGTGTTTTCCTTTATTGTAATCTTAGTTTCACTCCATCCTCATGACACATGAAAGAAGACAAACTTGAAGCCTCAAGGCAATGAAAACGAGCACATTTAAATTAGGGTGACAACATGTCCTGGTTTACAGTCCTGGTTTTAAATGGAGCATCCCAGTGTCCTGAGAAATCTCAGAAATATATCAGTATGTCCTGCTTTCAGCTGTCTGCCTCTGCAAAACACACACTTTTCAAGAGTCATAAAATGTGTCATTTTCTACTCACAGCCTAACCCACACTTGACTCAAAACAGAAATCAAAACCTCAGAACAGTTATTCTGTATATCTGTTTCACTCTGCTTCAGGATTCTTTTGATAGAAAAAAAAAGCAGCTTTGTCTGAAGTGAGCATCACAGTTTCTCTCCCTCACATATCTTTGTTGTTGCCCCTTTCATTTCTTTCTTTTGAAATCTGTTTATAATGTTTCTCTCAAAGCACTCAACTCCTTATCAAACATAATCAACTTGTAAGATATAGTCTATATCCACACTGAGGAGGGAAATTTATTTCTGTTTTTGCACTCTGTCCTCATCTGACTGGCGTTCATCTCGACAAATAATTGAGGTTTTGTAAAATGATGATACACTAGAGCTGTCCAGCTGGGGTCGGGACTGTGTGGCATTAAGAAGATATATTTTTTGCCATGTGCTGTGATTTTAAATGTCAATACAGCCGATCACACAGTGCTGCCATGCCACGTCATGATAATAATATACTGACACTGCACAACAGTTTGTAATACACGCAAGTTTCTACAACTCTGGAAAGTTATTATCATGTGATGTAAGCATTCATTTGTGTGACATCGCCATCTACCAGAACAATGTGCTTGCATGTATGTGGGGCGGCTGTGGCTCAGGAGGTAGGGGTCTGAATAATAATTGATTAGTTACTTAATCGTGACTAATTGTTTCTGCTGTATTGGAAACTGTTGAATAGTTTAATCTCAATCGTTTATTTGTTTATTTATTTAAAGGGTAAAGCTGTCAGATAAATGCAGTGAAGTAATAGAAAGGTACAGTATTTCCCCCTGAGATCTATTGTTGAAGCAGAAAGTGACATGAATTGATTTTTCAAAAGAAGAAAAACCTTTATTTACAGATAGAAAAACATTTATTTGTCAGAGCACATCTTATCTGAACAAACACACTGTACAGTACAAGACATGAACAAAGAAATAGCTGATGAAAACACTAATAAAAACCATTTCATAAATGATTATTCCTCTAATAAAACCATCAGATCGTACCTTGGTGACATCGTAGAAGGTGACAGTCTCTGGCTTTCTCTTCTGGTCACTCCCAGTGGCTACAGTCCGGTGCATTGTGCTGAGGAGCACGGTGCTTTTTCTCCATTCGCCCTGGTGCACTGTAAGAGTGGCTCGCTCATGCTTCAGCACCTTGGTGGAGAATAGCTCCCATTTCTGCCTCTGGACTGAAGGAGGAAGCTCTCGTCTGGCCTTGTTGACTGTGCCAACCAGGCTGGTGTTCTTCAGCAGGCTCTTGGCCAGGTTCAGGGATGTAAAAAAAGTTGTCTTTTGTTACATTTCTGCCCTTTCCCACGTATGGCTCCACTAACCTCATAACTCTCTCCCAGACCTTGATTTGATAGTCGCATCTCATCCTTGCCCAGGTATGGGAAGCCATTCACCACATATTTGGTCTCCAAGTCTGCGGCAAACCAACATTTTTATGCCAAATTTGTCTGGCCTGTTTGCCATGTACTGTGTAAAGTGACACCATGCTTTTGTGGGAAGCAGCAGTTCGTCCACAGTGATGTTTGGACCAGGCTTGTAACAGGCAATGCAGTTTGCCACAAATCCACCCCACACATCTGACATCAGGGCAAACCTATTGTTGGAGAGACGGGCTGTTGTCCTTCTTATCAAAGTGCAGGAAGCACATTATTTCCTCTGCATAGTGTCGCTGAAGAAGGCCAGCCCTCATTCCTCGGACCAAAAACTCTCCATCTCTATGTCTTCACTGAATGCCCGTCTCACAAATAGCAGGGCGATGGAGGCCTTCAGCTCTGCAATAGAGACATCCCACCGACTGCTCTCCTGAGCGCGATGCGCCTCTGCCATGGTGCGGCCTTGTTTATGCTGCAACATTTGCCTGTCCAGCACACACAAGAAAGCGGATAAAGCGCCGTCAATATTGCGCTTAGCGTGTGCTGTGGCGCCCACAGATTCAGTGAGAACATTTTGGGACTGCTGTCTCCTGTGTGTTCTCCTGGCTGGATGCTTTTCCAGATGGTCCCATCTTTCCCCTGCTAACATGGGCTCCCGCAAAACATACACACACACACCATACTTTGAATATATGTATATATATATATATATATATATATATGTGTGTGTGTGTTTGTGCGTGTGCGTGTTTGTTGTAAATCATATGCCTACCTGCATCTGGAGACGGTGACGGAGCGCTCATGTCGAGAGCCGCTGTCCCTGTTGGTTCTGTTGAGATTTATTGGATTGTTATTTTTTATTATTGTGTATTGTTTGTTTGTTGCAAATGCCAAATGCATTTGTTGCATTTGGCATTATAATGACAACAGCCATAAGTCTTCTACCTGGAGATGATGTTCAAGGCTCTCACAGAGACCGTTGTGGCGTCTGTGCTGGACTGGACAGCAGCAGCAGCACTTGAGCATCTGGTGGTCACACTGTTGAGATGTATTAGGCTAATTTTAGGGTAATTTTAGATGTTGTTTACTGTTTATAGCCTATATATTTACAAAGTATGTATTCAAAAAAGTTGCGGGAAGTGGCTGCGTCTGCGGGTATCCCCCTTCCTACCTGGAGTCGACATGCTAACATGTGCCAGCTGACAGTGACTTCTAGTTTTTCTCTCCGAGGAGGTTCAGGCTCGGAGTCAGAGCTCTCCTCATCAATCCACTCCTCATCAATAAAGTCTGAAACCTCTCCACCATCAGGCTCCCCCCTCACTCAGATCCTGAAGCAGTGCCACAGTCTCTTCAACTTTGTAGCTTTTTCTTGTTGTTCCTCTCTCCATGTTTCTTTTTGCTAGTAGCTATACTAAATTTAGTTTGTAAAATGGTGACTTGTCTCCCCCTCTCTCTCTCTCTCTCTCTCTCTCTCTCTCTCTCTCCCCAGATCCAGATATAAAAATGTAATATTAATAGGAAACAATAGGCAGTAGTCGTGTGAAAACATTTTAACATTTTTAACATTGTTATCATTTCTTATAATGGCCACAGCTGTGGCCGCTGTCAGAGGAATAAATGCTCAAAATTCTCATGTTTTTTATTTTAATACCTTCTAGTCTTCACAAAACATCAAAAACATATTTAGGAAAAGTCATGGAGTGAGAGGCTTGTAGTTTTTATTCAAATAAAGTTAATTGCATCATGAAAACCCAAATGGTCTGTCAGACCGTCTTGGCGGTTCTAGTGTTAAGTATTTAAGGTTTTCTCCTTGTCTTAGTCTTACAATTAAGGAACACTTCAAGTAGCCGAGTTAAACTATTGCACAAAAGACCTTAGAGACCAAAAAAACTAAAGGTACCTCTAACTCTATCTGAACTGCAACAATGCTGAGTTTATGGAGATAAGTACGTTAAATGAATGCATCCCAAGAGGAGTGGTAGTGGACACCCTTAACAATGAGGAATTGATTTTACATCAGACAGTCAGTTTATGATTTGTCTGATTGTCTAGAGTTGGATCCCTCTACATTTCCACAGCGTAATGATGCTCTACAGTTTTCTGCAACATGATCTTTCCATTCAGGTATATTCAAGGCATTTCATGTCCACAGATGAGTGGTGTGTCAGGTTACTCAGCGAATTAATGGTTTTCATGGAAACCATTTACTGCTGTAAATTACTTACATTTTTCCCTTAACTAAGGAAACCTTTTAAGAGATTCTTTGCAACACCCTTTAATTAGCTTCCTCAGCTAAGGAGAAATCATGACTCATGTGACACATAGTGTAAAGAGCTTTGACTCTGGACTGGAAAAGTGCTGTTTAAGTGCAGTCCACTTATATTATTACAGCAATACAAGCCTTCAAATGTGACAGTGTTACAACAGTTACTGTACCAAATGTGTGTGTGTGTGAGGGTGTGTACAGTACAGGTGTTAAATGCACATACATTCTGCAAAAGTAGAACAGTATTGAAGTTATCATTTATTCATGTATTCATACACTACAGTCTTGAAAAACAGACTGAAGATGACAAGTTTTATCACTCTCGTTAAACGATTTATGACTAATTGTTTTGGTTATTTTAACACAAGCGAATTGCCTTTGAGTAGAAAATCCATTTCTGTCATGAAAACATCATCATTAAGGGTAATTTTCAGTTGATGCTGTCATGTGAAAAGCTTGAATGTACACTGTGGAATTGTGTTGTCAGCAAACATTCATACTGCCATTCAGTGTCTCTCACCAAAATGTAAGTGTGTGTATCCTTCAGGCCTAAAGCGTGTGAGTGCATTTCTCTCCCATACAACATTTGTAACCACAATGTTTTGTTTAGAAATGTGTCAGTGACTCCTTATGATGTTGTCAACTACTCCTTTCCCCACCAGCCAGTTATAACAAGCTGAAATGAAGATAAGGTTATATTTAGTCTTCTGAGAACAACTTCCATTAAAACAGTTTACAATAAGCCTTTCTCAGACTCCAAGACGCTACAGTCTTCACAACCGAAAGGCTGCTGTGACCCCCAGTTATTAGCCTAACAGTGATTCTGTAATTATTTACATTAGTATTATTATAGTATTTACATTTAAGTAAATTCTACCAATGTTCCCCTTTTTGATCATGAGATCCACATCCAATAAACATGGCCTATGAGTTCCATCTATCAGAGCCATGTTCAGAGGAGTTATACCAAGCAGTAAAGATCCCTGATAGAGGTCATAGGTCATACAGTAGGCAGACATTGGGCCATACATCCCACCAGAGATGAGAGATGGGCAGAAGACCCAACATGTCTGACTACTCTAGCTCTAGTGCAAGAAGGGAAACTAAGTCACATAAACGTAACCATTCTGGAGTGCACCAATGTCTCTATAACCTCTTTGTTGTGTCTTCCACAGTGTGTTCGAGTGAGTATTGGTCCCAGGCTCCCAGCACCCAGCCCACCTTCATCCAGCAGCTGTCCATCCCTCCTGACTCCGGCTACTCCAGCTGAGCTTATATTAGTTATGAATAATAATAATATTGGTGAGATGTTTGTCCTTGTGTTTTCTCTCTCTTTAATGATATGTACCTGTTTTATTTGAGGCTCATAATAGTACATTGTACTCAGCAGTCGTTGGTCTCATCAGTTTGTGATTCACATGCACTAATATTCATTAGAATGCAGGAAATGAAGTTTATTTTCTTAGTTTTGTTCTTTTAGTTTCTTAAAAAAGTCGCCCAAGGGCCCCCTCTTAAAAAGTGTTCTGGCTGGAGCCACATTTCGTGCCTCCCGGCCTGAATGATTGTCCCAGTCTGGCCCTCCCCACAAGTATAGTGGGCTCCAAGTTTTCAGACCCCATTAATATAGAAACACAAGACCATACACACACACACACAGTAAATTTTGTGTGTGTTTTGTGTGTGTACAGCAGTCCAGACCTGTGCACTTACATAATCAGTTCAAAGCCCTTCTCTCCCTCCCACTGTGTTTGTGCCAAGCAAGGCATTTCAGGAGGAAATGGGTCCCTCACACTGCCAACTTTTCCTGCCAGAAGAAACTGTGGGAGAGAGAGGGAGAGAGAGAGAGAGAGAGAGAGAGAGAGAGAAGTTACTTGGCTCAGAAGAGATGCTAAAACGAAGGAGTATTGATGTGTGGAGCTGCCAGTTATTGCTGGAAGTGAGAGGAGAGGGCATCCCAGATTCTCTGATTTACCAGCTGTTCCAGGATGTTTATTTATCAACCCGTATGTAAGGAGGGGGCTGGCAGGGTGGGGGCAGTGGATGCATTATTTATATCAGGGCTGTCCCAATCAATTTTTAGGCCCCAATCCCAATCCAGGCTCTTTAATATAAACTATCTGCCAATACTGAGTCCAATCTGATACTTATATTTATGTTACTTATATGATAATTAAATGTATCTAACACGTTAAATACAGACTGCTTAATCTCACAGACCTTAGTTTGTATGAGCTTCTGGATCCAAATACTGAAGGTCATGGTTCAAAAATATAAAGTTTAGTATCTTAAATTATTGATACGACATGGGAAAGTTTCATCCCGTCAGTGACGTAGCACCATCTCATAGAAAGAAGATGTCTCACTCTGTTGGACTTGCTGAAACTAAAGAAACACTTGTGGTTGTACAGTGGTGTTACAGAGAGACACAAAAAGACAACAGTCAAGTTTCATTCAGGCCCGCACTGCTTTGCTAACAATTATTGTCAGATTTGAGTGAATCTGTGTATTTTTCCAACCTCCGTGTCGTTCACACATGCTAATGCTGATTTTCACTGGTTTATGGAGCAGGAGGCTGCACCTCAAGTGAGCTGAGGTGGATGAGACACAGCAGAGTACAGTGATGACAGGATTGGATCTGAGAGGATTTTGATCTGCATTATTTTTTAGCAAATATGGCTATTTTGCATCAGTTCATCAAGCACTTTACTGAGAGGACCTGCACACCTGCTTAGGCGTGCAATTATCCAATTAGGGAATTGTTGGGGAAGCAGTGCAACGCATACAATCATGCAGATACAGGTCAGGAGCTTCAGTTAATGTTCACATCAAACATCAGAATGAGGAAAATGTGATCTCAGTGACTCCTGGATTTTCAGTCTCTAGAGTTTTTACAAAAACAAAAAGCATCCAGTGAGCAGCAGCTCTGTGGAGAAATCACCTTGTTGATGAGAGAGGTCAGAGGAGATGTCCCGAGCTGACTGAAAGGCTACGGTCACTCAGATTACCACTCTTAACAACTGTTCTGAGCAGAAAAGCTTCAGAGTGAACAACACATCCAACCTTGAGGTGGATGAGCTACAACAGCAGAAGACCACATCAATTCCACTTCCTGTCACCAAGAACAGAAACCTGAGGCTGCAGTGGACACAGACTCACCAATACTGGACAGTTGAAGGAGGATTTGTGCTGAAGCAGCTGGTGGTAGAGTCAGAGTTTGAATCCCAACCTGCCTTGTGTCAACAGTCCAGGCTGGTGGTGGTGGTGTGATGGTGTGGGGGAATGTTTTCTTCTTAATACCAATCAGTCTCAGTCTGTCTGAGTATTGTTGCTGACCATGTTCATCCCTTCATGGCTGCAGTTCACCTTCTTCTAATGGCTCCTTCCAGCAGGATAATGCTCCATGAGTCAAACTGTTTTCATCAACATGACAGTGAGTTCAGTGAACATCAGCCTAATCTGACTAAACTGCTTGTGTTTCTTGCCACTTTACTTCTTTTTAGTGTTGTCACTGAATTGCCAGAACTCTGTGTGATCTGAGAGTGGTTTTACATTCTGATTTAAATTTTATTTATCATTTTTTATTAAGGTCTTGCTTCTAAAATGCTGATAAATGCTTTGACAACAATATTCGATTGATTACTGCAACTTCTCTGCAACTACCTACCTAAGAAAGTTGTAGTTAATTCAAAATGCAGCAACACAAGGACTGGGACAATCATTCAGGCCGGGAGGCACGAAATGTGGCTCCAGCCAGAACACTTTTTAAGTGGGGGCCCTTGGGCCACTTTTTTATGAAACTAAAAGAAAAAAACTAAGGAACTAAACTTAATTTCCTGCATTCTAATGAATATTAGTGCATGTGAATCACAAACTAATGAGACCAACAACTGCTGAGTACAATGTACTATCATGAACCTCAAATAAAACAGGTACATATCATTAAAGAGAGAGAAAACACAAGGACAAACATCTCACCAATATTATTATTATTCATAACTAATATAAGCTCAGCTGGAGTAGCCGGAGTCAGGAGGGATGGACAGCTGCTGGATGAAGGTGGGCTGGGTGCTGGGAGCCTGGGACCAATACTCACTCGAACACACTGTGGAAGACACAACAAAGAGGTTATAGAGACATTGGTGCACTCCAGAAAAACACATACACACACACACAAAATACATAAATCAGAATCAGTTTTATTGGCCATGTAGTGTATGTGTACACATACTAGGAATTTGGCGCTGGTTTTCCATTGCTTTCAGTGTAGCGGTACTTACAAACACAGACACAGGCATATAAAAGAACAAGGACAACAAGGCTGAACATAAACATTTAACTACCATGTTCAGATCTATAAAAGTATATAACAATGCAATTTGTGACCGAAGACATTGTGATTAATGTAGCAGGATACTTTATATACATGAGGTAGGTGGGAAGGACAGAATGTGCAGGTATAAAATGTAAAGTGTATACAGTGTGCTTAGGTTTCTATTGGTAAAAAAAAAAGACATGTAAATATACTGTGAAGATAGCAGATTTGAATGGCAGGAAACCTTTTATCTGTGTTGCATCTGTTTTAATAGTAACTTATGTTTGTAAAATGATTTATTATCATTTCTATTAACCCGGTCAGTAGCAAAAAGAAAAACTGAAGTGAGTGTGTATGTGTGTTTCATTTGGATGTACATACAAAAACATTCATATCACTAAAAGTCAGACAGTGACAGTCACTACTCACTCTCTAGCCAAGTGTAGAGATTGTCCTTCAGCAGGTCAGTGGGCGACACAGTGATTCACTGCCCTCAGCTACCTTGTCAATGATGCCGTCCCGGTCAAGTCCCATCAGGATCTCCTTTTCTGTAGACATCAAAAAGGAAAGCTTCCAGGTTGTTCTGGGTGAGGGAGGTTCTTAACCGGTTCTTGACAACCTTCAGGGTAGAGAAGGTCCTCTCGCAGGCCACTTGTGTCACAGTGAGGAGGAACTTGTATCCCATACCAATATATGGTAGGCATCTGTGAAAAGGTCGTACTGTGACAAGAGCAGATAGCAACATACTGCACAGTTTTTACATGTTGCACAATGTCTGCTCGTCAGCTCCATGATCCATGATCATCAGATTCTTCCACTGGTACGTCGCTGGCTCCCCTGTCTCTGGTATTATATCCATCCAAAGGGGACATCTTCAGTCTCTCCCATTGTGTTGCCAGATTGGTAAACTCTGCCTGCAAGTTCTGGACTGTGGCACGGTCATCGAACTTGTTTGGAAGGCCCTTTGTTCTCCTGCACTTCAGCAGCAACCTTTCCTTGAATTAAGATCCTGATGACATCAATGACCTTGTTGACAGTTGTTCTGGACAACATAGTAACGAGGGACCCTCTTCCTGTACCTTTCCTCTTATGTAGTCTCTTGCTTTTCTCAATGCATGTCATTTACGTGCTCTTGGAGGGAGACATCATAGCGACGGAGCAACAATACCATTTCCAGGAAACTGCCATGGTCTAAGGTTGGGCCGCCAAAGTTTTATGCAGCATCATGTACGTCTCCCCTGTAGGTAAGATCACGCTTTCCAATTACTTTAAGAACATCTCTAACGCGTTCCATAACCTGCCTCTTCTTCCTGACCTGCTCTCAACGTGCTGAGACTTGTTTTTCAGCCAGGAGGCTTCTGATGTCTGCTTTTTAAATTTAAGGAAATAGGCTTCTGGACTCTCTCTATGGGCCTTGCTGTGCTCATGCCCCTCTATTCTGTGATGGACATACTTCCATGACTGCATGCCGCCTTTGGTGAATGGACTTTCACTGTCAGATTTTCCAAATGCAAGACACACTGAGCAGAAGTTGAGGGGAGTGGTTTGCAACATTGTAGGACAGCCACTTTTCCGTTTGTGCCATCTTTTGAGTGGAACACTTTGGACATGGGTTTCAGAGGAGGTTGCTTCGAGTGTTAGTTGAAAAATAATCAAACGGCTGTTCTCCTTCAATGTCACTTTCCCCTGTCATCATATCACTGGGTTCTAGAACCATCTCTCACTTTGACTGCTGCTATTCTCTCCACCTATTCAAAGAACAGAACAAGAGCACAATACTCTATTCAATGATACTAATATGTACTACATTGCCTATCAAAAGTGTATTAAAATTGTAATCTTGAAGGTTTTTATTTAAATAAATGTGTGTTAAGCTGCTGCTAAGTCTTTATCTAGCAGTGAATGAGTTCACACAATGGTGATTGAGCCTGTGGTCCACTGATGAAAGCTCTTACATTTTCAGTATTGCAGCATTTATGAACTGGGTGTCGAGTTGACCTTCGCTCAAAACGCAACTGACTCACTCTTATACTCACTAGTGTGTGCAGCAGGTGATATTATAATATAATATCCCGCCTGGGAAGCTATTAAATGAGGTCAAAATATACCTGCAGTTACCACTTATTGCCAAAGAAACTACAAGGGAGATCTTCAAGATTGACACTTTAATGTACCAGCCAAACTATATTTTTAGCAGCATAATGCAGTAACAGAACTTACCAGGGAAACGGGACCAGATCAGGAAACAAGGAGGCTTCATACTAAAATATTACAAAATATCTCTCTTTTCTGCCACCAGAGGTAATTGGAATTAAGGCCTGTCTCTAACATAAGCTCTGCAGTGTCATCTGCAGCTGAGATGAATAAAGGCCCAAAAAATTATATGAGGAAATACAGCCTAAACTACATCACCCATCAAAAGTACGACTGTTAAAAACATTTTTCCATGATTAGATGTAAACTACATGTTTTGTATCTTCAGTTTGCTCTGAAGTAGTGGGCATCTCTCTCTCGTCTCTCTGCCACTACCGCTACTCTCTCCACCTATTCAAAGAACAGAGGGAGAGCACAAAACCATATTCAGTTTACTGATATACACTACATTACCCATCTAAAGTACATCTGCTAAAAAGCATTTTTCCATGATTAAAAATAGCCTAGATTATATACATTAAACGTAAACTGCATGTTTTGAACCTTCAGGTTGCTCTGAAGTAGTGGGCATCTCTGTTAGAGGGTTAGGGGGGTAGGGGCTAGGAGAAAAACAAGGATTTGTTTGTGTGTGTGTGTGTGTGTGTGTGTGTGTATGTAGCTGGGTGCACACTGTTTTTCAATGATTGAACTTCAGCTCAGAGAACTGAGATGGGCTGGAATGAAAATGTGCAAAGCAACAATTGGCTTATACACATATAATAAAGCAGTATGAATTAGTAGTTTGACACATTTATTAATACATTTACATAGGCAGCCAAAAGAGATGGTCCCTTTACAGTTCATTGAAACAATGAACCGTTCTCCCTGAAAAGAGTTGAAATTTACTTTTGTCATCCACACCTTTAGTTTGCCACAGAATAAAACTAAGAAGCTGTAAAAACGGCTGACATGTTGCTCGTTCCACATAGATCTTTTAAGATTGCCCAGACAAAATTACTGACACCCTGTAGAATGGTGATGAATAAGTGGACTGTTCGATATTTCAAGTAGGGGAGTAAATCAAACTATAAAGCTAAGCAGACTGACCAACTGCTGAACCAGCTGCTATAACAAAACACAAAAAATGAACGGTATTGGCCGTGGATCGGCTGATCTCACTCATTTATTATCGGTATCCCTACTAATTGTATTAATCATATTAGTTGTAAGTTTAAAAATAGTCAGCCTACTTAATGTATTTGAACTGGAGGTAGTCAGGATATCCCTGTCCCCCACACTGTGTATGAACCACCCCTGACCTGTCTCCTGTGAGTAGAAGAGCACTCTGTCATTTAACAATGCACGCCGGAAGCAGCTCTTTCTCCTCCTTAATCCTGTCATCTTCCACTTCTGAAGCCTAGAACAGGGGACGTTTAATGATGAGTGATCCTCATCTTCTTTTGATGGGGGAAAGTACTCCTTCAGTAAGAGGAGACGAGCACTGCAAGGACCATCATATCAGTGCTGCCTGTCGTACAGCCACGGCTGCCCGCTGTGTGTGAGCTAGCTCCCGTCTGTCTGTATCTGCTGCCCTGTCTGTCTCTGCTGGGCTGCATGGGGGGGGGGGGGTTGCCTGTCAAACTGACTGGTGGTGTGGACAGTCCTGGCTCAGCTGGTACATCTGGCACTGCTGCTGTAAACACTGACTGATGGGGCTCCTCTCCCTTCTCTGTTAGCTACAAACGAAAAGGCTGGGTGCAGTGTAACGGCAAAACAATTCAGCTTGAAGACATATTCAAATGTGGATTATATCACAGTGCATTCAGAAAGTATTCAACCCTTTTCTCACATTGTGTTTTGTTGCAGCCTCATACTAAAATCATTTAAATACATTCATCGCTCATCATTCTACACTTAGTGCCCCACATTGACAAAGTGAAAACAGAGTTTTTGTTTATTTTTTTGCAAATGTATTACAAAGCAAAATCTGAAATATCACATTGACATAAGTATTCAGACCCTTTACTCAACACTAGTTGCAGGATTTGTGGATTTTCTCTCCTTCCTCTCTGCAGACTCTCAGGCTCTGTCAGGTTGGATGGGGACGTCAGTGGACAGACATTTTCAGGTCTCTCCAGAGATGATGGATTGACTTCAAGTCAGGACTCTGGCTGGGACATTCTCAGAGTCGTCACTAAGCCTCTCCTGCATTGTCTTAGCTATGTGCTTAGGGTCATTGTCCTGTTGGTGGGTGAACCTTCAGTCCAGTCTGAGGTCCTTCGCTCTGGACCAGAACATCTCAGTACTTTTGTCAGGGTTGGAGGAAAGCTGATCATAGCAGTTTCCCTGTCCCAGCTACTGAAACCACCCCCACAGCCTGATGCTGCCACCACCATGCTTCACCAGTGGGATGTTTATTGGGCAGATGATGGGCGGTGACTGGTTTCCTCCAAACATGAGGATTTCAATTGGACCATCAGGTTCTTGGTCACCTCTCTTACCAAGGCCTTTCTTCCTGATTACCCAGATATAACCTTCATGGAGGGAGGATCCATTGCAGGACTGTTGTATTACACTACATTCGTTTTAGCTATAATAAACTGCCATCTGTGTGTATTTTCCTTAACACTTTGTAACTGTTATGACCACATTGGCCATAAATCCCATTCTGAGTTGAAAAACTCTATTATAATGAATAGAAGACTCCTTTATAGTCGACCTTTTGCTAATTTAAACCTCTACTCCCACATTCACACCTTTTAAAAATGATTCAACACTTGAACTCCTCCATGACCAGTGGAGTGAAACCAATGTCTCAGTATCAATGAAAGTCCTCATCTTTTCTCTCCTGTTCTATAGTCCAGCCAAAGTGTTTGAGAGTGAGTGAGCCGATTTGAACTGCTCTGTAATACAAAAAGCTATCAGTTGGAACATCATGCTCCAAACAGGCAACAGTTGAAAAGTGTATCAACACATGTCATTTTCCCTTCAATTCACACTTTACACTTTCCATCAAAAAACATTTTCTTGATGATGATGATGATGATGATGATGATGATGATGATGATGATGATGATGATGATGATGTACCACAAGATCAGAACTGATTACTTGGATATTAGACATACTGATACACACATCAAAGAACCAGATCCTGGGTGGGAACCACTTCATTTTTTTTTTTTTTTTACAAAAAACTGAAAAAGTTTCTCATTTACTTGTGGTATCTAGCTATGCAGATAGCTTTTATCCAAAGCAACTTACAAGGGAGGGACATCACCGAAGCCTCAGTGCAGTAGGAGACCTTGGCATAAGTACTAAGTACTACATCTATTCAATAAGTGTAAGGAGATCAAGTAAAGAAGTGCACGGAAAGTGCATAGTAAGAGCTAGTTAGACACGTTAGGGTGTTAGAGGTGTTAGGAGAGGAGGCGCTCTCTGAAGAGATGAGTCTTTAAGAGATTCTTGAAGACAGAGAGGGACGCTCCTGCTCTGATAGCTTTCAGTAGCTTGTTCCACCATCAGGGAACCACAGACCAGAACAGTCTGGCCTGAGACTGGCTTGTGTGCAGGGATGGTGATGACAGACAACATTCCTTGGAGGAACACAGTGGCTGAGAAGGAGCATAAGGCTGAATGATTGAGTACAAGTAGATGGAGCAGACCCAGAAGTCCCTCTGAAGGCTGCCACATACTGGACCATTTGTAAGGGTTTCACTGTGTGTGAAGGAAGCCCCCCCCCCCCCAGAAGAGCATTACAGTAGTCAAGGTAAGAGATAACCATGGTCTGGACCAACAGCTGGATGGTGGACTGACTCATGTAAGACTTCAAAGCGTCACGGCCGGGAAACGGATGCAACATGGTCAGAGAGGGAAAGCTGGTCATCAAACATGACAACCAGGTTTCACAAACGTTACTAACATCACTTTTTGTTGACATATCTTTGGCATAAACCCTCTTGTATGATTATAGGTGCCAAATGTGATGACTGCTGAATGTGCTCTTCTCGCGCACACCAGCTACCAAGAAGAGGGAAAGGGAGTAAGACTTGGAAAAGTATAAACAGCACAGAAGAATACAGAGCAAGAGGGTGGAGGAGAAAAAGAGGCAAGCTGCAGTGGATGTCCCCCAGATGCTGAAGTGGCCCCAGATGCTGAGGATGAACAGTGTGGCAGCAAACCCTTCAAGAAAAAGACTGAAAGATTACAAAGGGAATGTGATTACCTCAGGGAGGAAAACAACAGGCTGAAGGACATTATTACATCAGGAACGCCTGATGAAATAAACTTTTGAAAAAGATGATGAAGAAGTGAAACAATGACTGGAATCCCCACATGTTCCAATAAACATGTAGTTGTAAGGTTTGTGATATTTCTGCAGACTTTTAACAACTGCTGTTAATTCTTATGAAGCACAAGAGCTTCAGCTGTCAATGACTGTGATAGGGGGTCTTTAATAAATGCGCCTGCATTATCCACTGCTTTGATTTTCATTGAAAAGCCTAGAGACCTAAGAGCAAAAGCACAGATATTCTCAACATAGAAACACCACCATACCATGAAATATCTAAGTGGTTTAACACCACAAGGACCAGTTTCTTCGAGGGGGGGGGGGGTGTTTGAAATACAACACATTGCTAAAGATGAAACCAGTGGTGTCCAACTTGTGGCAGCTTACAAAAGGCATTGTGTAATCAGGGTCAGATTTCTATGAGTTGTTAACAGCGCCACCAAAAACAGACTTTTCTCCCTCAACTTTTCATGTGGTTTAATTTTTTTTTTAAATGTTGAAATGATCCAATATCACACCAAAAATCAAAGATCAGAGAAAAGGTCTAGAAACTGAAAACAGACTTGTGTAAGAGAACTTCGTTTTTCTTCTTTCCTCTCTCATTAATCATCTGCCCACCCCATATATTTATAAGGGGGTTTGTCAAGCTTTAAGCGTACCAATGTCTGTCTTCGTTGTGCAGGGCGGGCACCTCGCCGTAAGAGCCTTTGCCCTCAGATGGTTTGGTGATACCATGTGGTGCTGCTAGAATAGGAGCTGTAAACACTTTTTGCTATTAGCTCTGGGATGACACGTTTCTGGACAAATGTGTGAACCTTTCCACACATGCTTTCAAAAAAGTCAGTATCACACAGAACTCTCTCAGTGTGGAGCAGTGCAATGGAAAACATCATTTGCATAACACCTACACCAAAAGTGAAGTTGTGAATAAGTCAAGGCAGTTTTGTGTATGAGATATACACAATATGAAGTCTACAACAATATATCTGAAACTACATGTGACTATTTGTGCTGAGACCTATAATGGCAAACATCTTACAGTTACTCCTCCATTATCAGTTTAGGAGAGGGGGGGCTCATGCAAATGTCTACGGTTGACCCTTTAGTGGAATCAAGCAGAACAATTTACTCACTGACTTATATCCCTGACAAATCAATTTATATGTATATCTGTTGAAAACAAATTACAGCTTGTTGTCTGATACCCCACCGCCCCCCCCCGCTGTTATTATGAAAATCATGCAGTCAGAAACAAGACCAGTCAGATGTCACAAACAAACATCAGTCTCAGGTGATCCGATCACACAAGTTCAGGTGTGAAAGCACCCAAGATGCATGTGAGGACACATGTGAGATCCGGTCACTCAGATCATATTCAGATTTGGTCTGGACCGCAGGCGGCCACATTCTTTTATCAGTGTGAAAGCAAACGTGTCCTGTCCAGATTGAAGGACCAACTACTCTGCTGACGTCCTCTGTCTCAGTCTGATCAGTCCCAACGCAGTTTATAATGAACCAAATTATTTTACTATTTCAAATGGATAAACCTGATTTCCTTGTAGAGCTGTGAGCAGAGCAATGGTTCGCTCAACCCCTCCTTGCCCCGCTCTCTCTCTCTCACACACACACACACACACACACACACACATTTTTGAATTGATGTACTTAGAGCTGTCCAATTGTGTTTGGATCTGAAGACTGATGTTAATGTAAGGTATGAACAGAGACTCAAATCCTTCTTCTCAAATTAAATTGAGTATCTGACAACTGACAAGAGATCTCTAACCTGTGAGGGATTACAGATTCACATTATATCACAGGAAAGTTCTGTGCAGCTCAGCTTGTGTTGTCTTTATACATTGTCCTGCATTATACGTTGTCCTTACTGTAAGAAATTTAACAAATTCTGTTTTGCCGGATGATTATGAAACACAGTTGCACTAAGTATTTCATTCAATCAGCTGTGTCTGAGGTTTGTTCGTCAAATGAATCAATGAACCAGATGAAAGCTGATCCATAGTCTCTACACTGATCAGCAGCTGTTTGGTGTTAAACTGAAGGAGAGGGACATGACTGGAAATGAGAGCAAAGGAAAAGTTCATTGACGTTTGTGTCAATAAAGCTTATTTAGACTCAACAAATTGGACTAATTGAAAGAGGGATGGATGAGGAGGCGGAGGAAAGGGAAGGGAAGGAAAAGGAGAGAGACGGTGTGGGTATATATGATACACAGAGGGAAGAGAAAGAGGAGCTGGTGGAACGACTGAAAATAAAAGAAATAAAAGGAGAAAATAAAAGAGGAACGAGAAAGATAGAGATAGTTAGAGCGAAAGTTACACACAACCAAGACAGAAGCGACCCGAAAATTGGCCTGCCTATTAAAAGATGAAAGCAACTGTTCCCTCTGCTCTCTCTCTCTCTCTCTCTGTCACACACACACACACACACACAAACACACACATGCAGCTGCAAATGACCATGGTCAAAACGCTTGGTCTGGTTTGAAGTACGCGTTATACAATCTGTCAAGGGGAGAGAGGCGAGAGACACAGAGAGAGAACGCCGGAGTCACAGAGGAAAATAAAGGAGGGCAAGGGAAGAGGTGACAGACAAATATAATAATGAAAAAATGGTGCAAGATGGAGGAGGAGAGGGAGGGAGGGAAGTCAGGGACACGAACAAAAGCCTTATGAAACGATGTTGTATAACTATTAAAAATAAATCATAACAGATTTTTAAAGGAAACATTAAATATATGTGTATTCTAGGTCTGTATATTATATGATACAATGATCCAACAGTGTTTACTTTCGAGATTTTACTTGAACGATATGGCAGCAGAAGTCTGCAACTGGTCAGCAGTCAAAACACCACCGGTATGATCAAATAAATCTGGCCTCTTACATTAGCTGAAGACTCCAGCACACCAGCATCGTTTTAATGTGCAGTGTCACAGTGTCTCGCAATTGTTTTACAAGGCTGTCCTTCAGAGCATCCTGTCCTGGCCCGGCCTGATTTGTGTGTTTGGTGACATGTACAACCAAGACCAAGAGAGAAAAGATGGCAAGTACAGTCATTGGGTGTGACCAGGTGTTGGCTGCTCAGCTGTGGAAATAGACTCTTTGTGTAAAAAAGTAAGCCCACAGGTCGTCTGTGCAGCAGGTTATTATGACTCATAGTTATGTTTTGTTGCTAGGCGACATCTAGTGGTCTAGTAATTATGACCGGAGCAATGGGAAAAGTGCGGTGATGTAGTATAAAAAGAGACAAAGTCCACGTCAGGAGGAGGTTGTGGTGGATGGATGAATATGACACAGGAGAGCAGCTGTTCCATTCCCACGTGAAACCAACTGTTTATGTTGTTTCTGTTATCACTGACCGTTTGACAAAGTTAACCGTGTTGTTTTTGTTGTAACTATGACAGCAAAGGTCTGGTACGCCTGCCACCGTAGGGGCGCTATTTCAGGAGACACTCGTATGGGTCGTATCAGAGGGTCGAAAAAAACGACCTGTATGGTTGTTCAGGTTGGAGGACTGGTTGGTAATTCCTGTGTAACACTTGTATGGTGCAATATATTTTACTCTATTAGTTGGTTTTAATGCCGATGGGATCATGTAGTCCGCTGTAAATGAAGTATTCATCTGTCTTTACGCTAGCGGGTGTCAGCAGATGCCCGAGTGGAGGTGCTTGGTAACTCGTGCACACGTAGATGTGGGTGACTGAGTGCATGTGTTAGGCAAAGGGAAGGTGGAGACTGCACATATCGTACAGTTGTTTTTTATTTGTTTTTATGATTTCTTTGTGTATTTCTGTGGGACGATTTCCCTCTGTGGGATAATAAAGTTCACCTTGACCTGGACCTTCAAAGAATTTAATTGTATCATCCACAGGAAACAGGAAATTTGGAAATTTGCTCAAAGTGAAGTTTGAAAATGTGGCAACAGTTGGCCACTGAAACCTTTTAGAAAACATCACTCAAACAGGAGGAAAAGGCTCATTTGTTGGGGACTATTTTCTGCAGCAAATGAATGCACACAAGATGTTCTCCTGAGTATATGTGCAATCAAGTCAAAAACTACAGGAAACATGTGGCTCATTGATGTGTTTTAATGGTTTTTGAACAACAAAGGAGCTCTGTTGCACAGAGGAATAAGACACATCAGACTTTGGATACAAACATAACACTTGTCGGTGGAACTGGTTCCTTTGGTTGGTTCAGTTGGGTTGAGTAAGAAAAATACCATTTTCCTCATGAATTCATGTTTGAACTCGGTCTTTAACGTGCAGTGTGATGTGTAATATCCTGCTAATATCATGGTATGTCTTGTTTCTTTCAGGCTGTAAGAAAAACAGCTGTAATTTATTATTGATTCCAGTGAATTAATGGAAAGAGTTTTATGATCTTAACGCTTCTGAAAATGTTCCCAGCCTGTGAAGCTGCATCTGGTGCTTTAGTTCAACTTGAAACCATGAAAATCACTTAATGGGCAGTTTTGTTCATAGCACTGTTATTTCATCTCCACGCTGAAAATCTGCTTGCCTCTGTAATTACCACATCCATCTGTACGTATGTGAATGACTCATTTATTAGGATACGTCCATATTTAGATGCACATTAGCTAAATGTGTTGATATTGTAAGAGTAGTTATCATTCACTTTGCAGTTGTGCTGAGGTCTGACATTAGCTTAACATACTTCAACTACTCATCCAATTACCACACACACACACACACACACACACACACACACACCTACTATATATCTTTACAGACACACATGGATGATCCTGTCCAGCTCTGCTCTATGTAGGTCAGACAATCTCACACACACACACACGCACACGCACACACACACACACACACACACACACACACACACACATACACACACACACACACACATGCACACAATCGTCTTCATGGTCTGATGGATACTGGACACACACATACGGCTCCCACACTTGCACAGACACTTATCATCATCTCACTTATCCACCTTCATGGACATTCACTAAACACTGAGCTGAGAATTAATGGTGGTTTATCCACCACTTAACTTCTGACTACATTCATGTCGACGTGGCTTGAGACAGATGAGAGGGATTTTTTTCCACCGTCTGCCACTCAATTGCTGAGACAACATCATCAAGCTCATTGTTATTAGTCTTACAGCTTCTTTCAGTTGCTAACACACTAAAATGAGACATGAAGCAAATTTATTGAAACTGACAATCAAAGAGCAAAACCTCAGCTCACGTCTCCAAAACTCTAAATGCACCCAAATTGCAATTCAACATAACACTTTTTGCAATACACTGCAGCCAGTTCCCTAACACAGGAATCTGACATAAAGTCAAGTGTTTAAAACACTGCTATTCAAAATGCTACACCCATGGATCTGACTCATCAGTCAGGATGTAAGCTCTGTAAAAAAGATACATTTTTACATCAACAAAAGGAAGCAGCAGCGAGAGGAAGAGGTTGAGGGAGAGTGAGAGGTAGAGGTAGAGCTGGAGGACGAGGACAAGGACAAAAAAGGGCACAGCTTTTCAGATGAAACCCGGGCAACGTTAGTCTACCATGTTAACAACCACGGGTTGACACTGAGAGAGGCCGGACAGAGGGTCCAGCCCAACACGAGCTGATTTACTATAGCCGCTGTCATCCGGACGTTTAGGCTTGAGCACAGGTACGTAACCAGAATACCATTCACCTTTGCATAATTCTGGATTCCACCAATCACACTGCGTCCATCACAGTGGCGATTGCTCTAAGACTGCAAGGGAAGCTCAGCTTCCCCTAAAATGTCAACAAAATAAGTGGTCAAATATGTACTGTTGTGTGTACATTTCATTGACTAAATATGCGCTAGAACACGTTCATCTTTTGTTCAGAATCAGCTACTTATCACAGGTAACCGACACGACTTCCTTCTCATTCATCCCCGCAGCGCCACAGTGCTTTACACAGTGTAGACGCCGAGCGTCTACTGACTTCAATGGGGAAGCACAGAGTGGGTTGTTCCACTGCAGCGAAACTAGACGGTCATTGGATAAATGCTGGGCTTTGTCCCGCCCATCGGACGCTCAGCGTCTCTGGGGGTCTATGGGGCAGTGGGCTGGCCCGGACGCTCGGCTTCTGCATGATGATTGGATGATCTGTCTGAGGCTGAGTCCCTTTTTGATTGACAGCGAAATGAGCGAATCAGCGATCTTGAAGTTTAAGCATCCACCGGAGCATTTTTCAAGTTTTTCATTCCGTTGTTCGGAGTTGATCTGGAGACGTTACTGATCCTCAGCGACTTTGTCTTTGTTAAAAAAGACTAGCGTTGTGTTTGGCGACTCTCTTCTGTCACTCTGTGAATTTACATATAAATAAACGGACACATTTTATGATGTAGGCCGAAAATGAGCTTCCCCTCCTTATAAGACCAGCAGCCGCCACTGGTCCATCACTTCCTGGTCGCATTGTTCACAGAGCCGTTGTAGATGTTGTCCTCCACTACCATGCCAACCTTGGCACATTTTTGGACAGACTGCTCAACATAGCGGTACTGGCGGACCTGCGGACCGTATGGACGACGCAGAGCAGCACTGATATGTGACAGTACAGGACAATGTCACCTCCTGTTGCACAGTTCAGTCCTCAGTCACTTCCACCCTACTCTGCATCTCTCAGCCCAGTTGACTTCTTCTCTGCATGGTGGAGGAAGGTGTATGACCATCAGCATTAATGTGCACATGGCTTCAACAGGCAAGATGCATGTGTCCAGGGATGGAGATTCTTCCCTCGCTGATCTCGATGAGATGTTGTGGCGCACAGCTTTTCAGATGAAACCCGGGCAACGTTAGTCTACCATGTTAACAACCACGGGTTGACACTGAGAGAGGCGACAGAGGGTCCAGCCCACACGAGCTGATTTACTATAGCCGCTGTCATCCGGACGTTTAGGCTTGAGCACAGGTATGTAACCAGAATACCATTCACCTTTGCATAATTCTGGATTCACCAATCACACTGCGTCCATCACAGTGGCGATTGCTCTAAGACTGCAAGGGAAGCTCAGCTTCCCCTAAAATAAGTGGTCAAATATGTCTGTTGTGTGGACATTTCATTGACTAAATATGCGCTAGAACACGTTCATCTTTTGTTCAGAATCAGCTACTTATCACAGGTAACCGACACGACTTCCTTCTCATTCATCCCCGCAGCGCCACAGTGCTTTACAGTGTAGACGCCGAGCGTCTACTGACTTCAATGGGGAGCACAGAGTGGGTTGTTCCACTGCAGCGAAACTAGACGGTCATTGGATAAATGCTGGGCTTTGTCCCGCCCATCGGACGCTCAGCGTCTCTGGGGTCTATGGGGCAGTGGGCTGGCCCGGACGCTCGCTATCTGCATGATGATTGGATGATCTGTCTGAGGTTGAGTCGCTTTTTGATTGACAGTGAAATGAGCGAATCAGCGATCTTGAAGTATAAGCATCCACTGGAGCATTTTTCAAGTTTTTCATTCTGTTGTTCAGAGTTGATCTGGAGACGTTACTGATCCTCAGGACTTTGTCTTTGTTAAAAAAGACTAGCGTTGTGTTTGGCGACTCTCTTCTGTCACTCTGAAATTTACATATAAATAAACGGACACATTTATGATGTAGGCCGAAAATGAGCTTCCCTCCTTATAAGACCAGCAGCCGCCACTGGTCCATCACTTCCTGGTTGCATTGTTCACAGAGCCGTTGTAGATGTTGTCCTCCACTACCATGCCAACCCCTTGGCACATTTTTGGACAGACTGCTCAACATAGCGTAACTGGCGGACCTGCGGACCGTATGGACGACGCAGAGCAGCACTGATATGTGACAGAACGGGACAATGTCACCTCCTGTTGCACAGTTCTTGTTCAGTCA